>NC_056575.1:32421949-32659782 GCF_018340385.1 Cyprinus carpio | reverse complement strand
CGCTCAGAGGATGAGCTCTTTCTCGCCAGTCTGGTCTCTCAGAGAGAGAGAGTAGAGGGAGCAGCCATGTCAGTGGGCCCGTCAGCTCTGGCCTCGGGACCTGTCCTGCCCAGCTCAGCCCCACCTCCAGCTCAGAGGGATAGGCTCTTCCTCTGAGTCTGGTCCCTTTCCTGCAGGGGTTGCCCTCAGGCAGAAAGAGAATTTGTCAAAATTTCAAAATACATAAATTAATTTATAGAAGCAGCAGTAGTTCTGCTTAATCTCTGGAACAATTAGACCTCAAGATCAGTTTTTTAAAGAGGCAGCAATCTCTGCAGGCGATGCTTGGAGCCTTTTTCTCTTCCAAGCAATCTTCTTTTTATTCCTGCATGTAAATGGTTGTAAATGTTCTTTGTGCTTTTTATTCCTGCATGTAAATGGTTGTAAATGTTCTTTGTGTATAGTTTATATATCTATTTTTTATTTAATTTTATTTATTTTGTATATGTTCTATACAATGACCAAAAGGTTTTTTGGGGTGTTATTTTGTGCACAACATAGTTTAAAACATAATTTGTATTTGTTAAATAAAAATGTATTATTTATATGTTGAAACTAGAATCTGCTTGGAAAAAATTTTGCTTGCTGACTAGACCTAATTATATCCTATTGCAAATACACTCCCCCAATAGTATAGTAAAAATACAAAACAAACTATTGAAAATATGAGCGATTTACAAGAGTTAAAGTATGAAAAAAGATAGCAATATTTACAAGAGAGGGGTTTAAAAGATTATTTACAATATATAAAGGGGGGTAAATCAAAAGAAAATTTCACATGCCACTCTTCCCTTTCCCAATCAAGAAACCTTTTTTTGTTTTTCTTTCTCTCTCTCTCTCTCTCTCTTATCTATCTATCTATCTATCATAAATAATATATATAAAAAAATAACATATTAATAGATTAATTAATAAAGACCAAGATTTAGATTTACCCCAAACAAAATTTTATTTATCTTAAACCACTAAATGACATCAGAGCCAGCGGCAAATGAGAAGGACTAGCGAGTGAGAGTGCTCGGTACATGAGACAGCTCCGCTGCGACTGCGTCAGGAGCCTCACTTTGAAAAACACGGTATTTAGCCCGTTATTTTGTGGGATATATACTTCGGTAATAGTCGTAACCCCAGATCAGCGAAAGTCACTTTGGCTTTATTATTGAGCCGTTCTGCATATGAATGTGAAGGAAGAATTAAAAAGGTCTGAAATGAGACATCATTAATAATCATTTAAAAAAATCTTATATTAATATACATTAATTCATTCATTCATTCATTCATTCATTAAAAAGGCCTGATATGAATGATAAATAAATAAATAAATTTAAAAATGGATTAATGCATTAATAATAAAAGCCCTCCAAAATCTCATATTTCACCTGTTCTGCCTGTGATTTTGAATAGCTCTGAAAAGGAAACTCCCTGTTTCCACAGACTAATTCAATTCAGATTAATAGTCAGACTCCAGGGTGTCCCTCAGCATTTCCTGAACGATCTGATGTTGCAGTACATAATAAAAAGCCCTCCAAAAATCTCATATTCTACCTGATCTGCTGTGGATTTTGAATAGCTCTTAAAAAGGAAAATCCCTGTTCCAACAGACTAATTCCAATTCAGATTAGATAGTCCAGTACCCCAGGGAATCCCTAAGCCATTTCCTGAACGATCTGATGTTGCATTACATAAAAAAGCACTCCAAACTCTCATATTTCCATCTGTTCTTCCTGTGATTTTGAATAGCTCTAAAAAGGAAACTCCCTGTTACCACGAACTAATTTCAATTCAGATTTATAGTCCAGTACCCAAGGTGTACCTCCAGCCAGTTCCAGAATGGATGGATGATGATGCCATGACATAATAAAAGCCCTCCAAAAATCTCATATTCTACCTGATCTACTTTCTTGATTTGGACTGGCTCTAAAATCGATAAACTCCCTGTTACACAGGTACTAATTTCAATTAATATCCAGCCGCCCAGGGGTCCCGCGCCAAAAGATTTCCGAATGATCCGATGTTGCATTACATAATAAACAGCCCCCCAAAATCTCATATTTCACCTGTTCTGCCTGTGATTTTGCATAGCTCTAAAAGGAAAACTACCCTGTTTTCCACCTACTAATTTCAAGTGAGATTAGTAGTCCAGTACCCAAGGGTGTCCCTTCAGCCCGTTTCAGGCCGATCTGATGTTGCATTAAATAATAAAATCCCTCCAAAAACTCTCATAGTTTATTATATAATAAGTTTGTTTTTATTACACCTCAGCAATTATTTTTAACGTCAAATGGAAGCTCCTGTTCTCCACCAGCCCACATTCAATTCATCCTTAAATAGAAGACTTAGGTAAGTGCGACAGCCGTTAGATAGAGGTGTAAAAATACTTGAGTCATTTGTACTTGAGTTATCTTAAGTATTATTTTTGGGGGATTTGGAGCTTTATTCAAGTACAATTTACAATAGGTGTAAGTTGCACACTTGTACTGATACCTTTCGGAGGAAAAAAACCGGCTTTTACTCTACCATTTAATTTATCTTAAAAAGTTACATACCTTTTTTTTATCTTAGGCACAATAACATGTTAAACAGAAGTTCAAAGTGCGTGCTTGAGTTGAGAAACAGTGATCATGTTTCCATGCATTCAGTGCACACACTTTCTACTTCAGTTGTGACCACAGGTAAAATGTCTGGCTTAAAAAAGTTTTATGAGCATAATGGAGGTAGCCAAAAGTTGCTATGAAAGTTATCACCCTCATGTCATCCCAGATGTTTGGGACTTTCTTTTCGTTCATATGCAAACAAGAAAAGATTTTTAGGGGTCTGTACAGGCAAGGGTACAGGGACCACTTGCATTAAACATTTAGAGATGTTTTTGTTTTTTTTTTTCTAAAACTCTTACTTTGTGTTTCATTTTTTATAAATGAAAGTCAGATAATATATTGAAGCGGCATCGAGGGGGGAAAGGATGAGAGTTTCCTTTGAATCCCGGTCCTTGTATGGGGGTCCGTCGTGTTCACACTGTGCTGCATGTTAAAGGTGGCTGTGTCACTAGATAAGTAGGTGTTTGACCTGTGCATGTTTGGGGCATTTTCCCGCCCGTGAAAATACGGCTGTATATCTGTAGTAAAAAAACGGTAGGATACGTATACTGGTTTAGTACGGGATGGACATTTTAAACGTTGACATTTTTTCTCTTTGTACTTCCAGTAGTTTGGGCCATAATAACTTGTACTTTTAATTGATTAAAAATTTCATGAATATCTGTTCTTTCACTGAGTAAAATTTTTGGAGTACTTTTTTACACCTCTGCTGTTAGACGTCACTTAACCAATTCAAGACTATTTATATTACATTACAAAATTTTCAGCTGTTTAAAATCTTTTCCCCCCCCCCATATACTCCCTGTTTTCAAAGACTCCTTTCAGTTTCAGACTGATACCCACCACACGGTACACTCAGCCAATGGCTGATGTTGAATTACACCTAAAAAAATGAATATAAACCACCAAAATTTGCTATCTATAGATAGTGCTTTATATCTTTTCTAATTAATAATAAAAATTTCTGATTTTAAGATGAGTATCCTTTTAAAAAATATAATCCTCTGTTCAACTAATCGTGGCTAATAGTTTATGTCCAAAAACAAGAACACTCAAGACAGTGTAGATGACAGAGGAATGCATAAGTAAGTCATTCTATGGATCTAAGGTGCAACTGCTTACATCTACCCTGCTGTGAAGAAGACCTCCGGAGAGACTTTTCCGTAGGCCCCTGCTGATATTTTCTGCCGTTCATCGAGTTTTGTGGGCACAAGTATCTCTCATCTTGTTTTGGACTTTGTCTTAAGTAATCGCTGTTTGTGCAATACAATGTACATTTTGTAAAGCAGTCTGTGAAATTGTGGATATTGTTTAAGACCTTTCAAAAGAAAGGCAATCAAATTTGATGCCAATGATTATCACATAAATGAAGGCTTCTGGGGTCAAAGTGTATACACTGCCCTGGCATACCCAATAAGATATGAACAATCGTTGATAGAGTTCAAGAGTGCGTTTCAACAAGGTAATTCATGAGGGAGTGTGAGGGTGAATTAACATAAAATAGTGCCACAGCTACGTTTACATTACCTCCATTGTCGTTTTGATATTTTTGATAAAACACATTTAATTCTCTGAATTCAGTTGGATAACAGTTGCGCTTTGCTATCATTCTGAAACTGAAAGCGTCTGCTTTTGCTCATTTTACAATGAGCCTGCAGAGTCACACACACAGCCTGCTGCAAGAATCATAAAGAAATATTTTTATAAAGGAAAGTGCAGCCATATGTTTTGTCATTTGTATTGTATGTTCTGGCCTTATGTTTTTTTTTGCTGCATGTTCACTATTTGAGAATACTGCTATATGTGGTCACAGTATAATAAAAACTATAAAATTCCCTTCCCTTTTTAAGGTTTTTTTTTTTATTATTTATACGGCAATATGAGGTATTTTGTAATTTTTTTTTTCGATAATAAATATTTAATTTAAAAAACCTCAGTTATGAGTAAGTTATGATTATATTACTGACTATAATTTTAAAGCAGAGGTTTAAAGAATGCTTGAAAACCATACTGAAGTAAAAGTACAGCCAAAAATGATTCCATTACAAGTTTACAAGTGATCAATTTCCAATACTACTTGATTAAAAGCCTAACCCCCTGGTTTCCACAGACAAGGCTTAAGTCTAGTCTTAGACTACAATGTAAGTCTGAGCTGTTTCAAAAAAACTGGTGCAAAACTTGCACTGAGTGATCTTAAAATATATCAGTGCCTTTGTTTTGTCTTAAGATGGAACGCCAGTAAATGTTTTTTTTTATTTTTTTCTAAGGCACGTTCATAATAATTTACTTAAATGTCCACATCAACCATCCATTCATCCAGCCGCCAGATGGCGCCATCTCCTCATTACTGACTGTGCTCTTCTTCTTCCTCCCCTTCCTGTAGCTTCCTGTTTAAAGCGTTTTCTCATTGCCAAACAGATTGCGAAGTATTGCCAGCTAACCCCTGTCTCTACCAAGCGTTTTCTCATTGCCACATTGATTGCCTCGTGTATGTTCTTTGCCTTTTCTTGACCTTGTTTGTTGGATTACGATTTGGATTTGTTTGCTGTACGGACTGCTTGCTGTGATATTGACCTTGCTTGTTATTTGACCACGATTATCTGCCTTATCCTTGTGTGTTCTCTTTCTCCACAATAAACATCTCCGCAAATGGATTCAAATACTCAACCGAGTCAGTCATCCTTACAGAATACTTCGCCTGACCAGAATCCAGCGGAGATTTCACATCTTCAGGCCGCCTTTGCTTATCAAAATGAGAGGATTACGGAGTTCCAAGCTCAACTTTCATCTCTGCGAGCCGCTAATGAACATCTCACCCGCTACATACAATCTCTCCCAGCGACTCGACCTTAGGCGGTAAGATTTTCTTTACCAGATAAATTTGATGGCACAGCGGAAAGGTGCAAGGGGTTTCTTCGTCAATGTTCCATTTATTTTGAGAACCAGCCTGAGGCCTTTCTACGTGATACCACTAAATGTTCATTTATGATGTCACTGTTTACTGGCAAAGCTCTCGAATGGGCATCTGCTGTGTGGGATCAAGATGATATGATACGGACCTCATTCGATTATTTTTCGAAGCAGATTACTGAGGTTTTTCAGTACCCAGCTGGAGGGAGAGATGTATCTATGCAGTTGTTGGATTTGTGTCAAGGAAATCGTACTGCTGCAGAATACGCAGTAGATTTTCGCACCATAGCAGCGCAAAGTGGCTGGAATGAGGCCGCGCTTAAACCAATCTTTAAGCGAGGTCTTCACCACAAATTACAATCAGAGATTGCTTGTAAGGACATGGATATGGACTTACAGCAACTTATAACCACCACGATCCGTATTGATAATCTGATACGTAACCATCCCACCTGTCCCCTAACAACTTCAATGTCTGCCACAACTGCTAGTGGCCTGGAACCTGTTGAACCCCATGCAAATCGGCCTTACCAAAATCTCACTGGAGGAACGTGAACGACGGCGTGTACAGAGACTATGTTTTTACTGTGGGCAACCAGGTCATCAATGCCGTCACTGCCCCAACAAGCCCACACCATCTAAAGTGAGTATACCTTCAGGTAATCTATTCACCAAGTGCTTGACTCTCGTTATGACCATCACTTATGCAAGTTACGAACAATGTGTTTCAGCATTAATTGACTCAGGATCGGCACTGAACCTAATTCACCATGAATTGGTGGCTAAACTCAACATCCCTGTGATCCCTTGCATACCACCGATTCACATCACCGCCATCAACACTCAACCCATTGGCAAAGGTATCACTCATCAAACCATCCCTATTACAGTCAAGATTGGTGTGTTCCACTCTGAAACCCTCTCATTTTATGTTACAACTACACCCCAGCATCCAATAATACTAGGAAATCCCTGGCTCACCATTCACGACCCACAGATTTCTTGGGGTTCCAGAGAACTTACCAAATGGTCACCGCATTGCCACAGTCATTGTCTACAAGGTCATATACCACTTCCATGTCTAACCACAAGGGTTGAAAGTCCAATAACTAACGAAGCAGTTAAGATTCCCCCAGAGTACATTGAATTCCAGGAAGTCTTCAGCAAAGCCAAAGCTGCTACGTTACCTCCACACCGCCATTGGGACTGTGCCATAGACCTATTACCTAACACAGCACCTCCTAAAAGCAAGGTATATCCATTAACTATACCAGAAACGCAGGCCATGGAACAATACATTGAAGAAGCTCTGGAGTCAGGCTTTATCCGCCCATCCACATCACCCGCAGCATCTGGATTTTTTTTTTGTGGGAAAAAAGGATGGTGGCCTACGCCCCTGTATCGATTATCGTGGTCTAAACTCCATCACTATCAAGAACATGTACCCACTCCCATTAGTTCCCTCAGCCTTAGAACAATTACGGGAAGCCAAGATTTTTACTAAGCTTGATCTACGAAGTGCCTATAATTTAATCAGGATCAGAGAAGGTGATGAATGGAAGACAGCATTTATCACCACCAGGGGGCACTATGAATACTTGGTAATGCCGTACGGCCTATCCAATTCACCATCTGTGTTTCAATCATTTATCAATGAGATCTTTCGGGACATTCTAAATGACCACATTATCGCCTACATTGATGACATTCTAATATATTCAAAGACACGTGAGCAACATATCCAACATGTGAAAGATGTTCTGTCTCGATTACTGGCAAACCACTTATATGTTAAGACTGAGAAATGTGAATTTCATGTCTCACATACCACCTTTTTTAGGCTACAAGATCAGTCATCATGGAGTGGAGATGGACGCAAGGAAGGTTGAGGCAGTTACAGAGTGGCCACGTCCCACTACGGTAAAGGAAATACAGAGATTCTTAGGATTTGCTAACTTTTACAGGAGATTCATCAGAGACTACAGTACCATTGCAGCACCACCCACTGCTTTGCTTAAGGGGAAACCAAGGAAACTATCATGGACAACGCTTGCCCAGACCGCATTTGATACCCTGAAGACAAGCTTTACCACTGCTCCAATTCTGAAACACCCAAACCCTGACCTACCATTCATAGTGGAAGTAGATGCTTCTGACGTCGGCATCGGAGCAGTTCTATCCCAGAGACAAGGAAACCCTGGTAAAGTTTTTCCATGTGCTTTCTTTTCCAGAAAACTAACCACAGCAGAGAAAAACTATGATGTAGGAAACAAGGAACTACTTTCCATCAAGGAAGCACTGTCTGAGTGGAGACACTGGTTGGAGGGAGCACGTCATCCATTTCAGGTGATTACAGATCACAAAAATTTGGAGTATATCAAGAGTGCTAAACGTCTGAACCCGAGGCAGGCTCGGTGGTCATTATTCTTCACAAGATTTTCATTTCACAGTAACATATCGCCCAGGAAGCAAGAATGGTAAAGCCGACGCGTTGTCACGAATATATGAGTCAGAGGAAACTTCTTGCTGCCAAGGACCAATTCTAACCCCATCAGTCATTTTGGCACCTATTCGTTGGGATATAATGGAGGAAATTCAAAGAAAACAACTAACAGAACCCACACCATCAGGTTGCCCCCCTAACCGCCAATATGTTCCAGGATCTCTTCGGCAGCGCATCATGCAATGGGTTCATACATCTCTGAGCTCCGGACATCCTGGCATTCAGCGGACAGAGGAACTGGTACGCAATTCATTTTGGTGGCCTAATTTAACAAAGGATGTCTCTTTGTATGTCAAATCTTGCAGCATGTGTGCACAGTCAAAAACACCACGAAAACTTCCAGCTGGTCTCTTGGAACCCTTGCCTATCCCTCGGCGGCCCTGGTCTCATCTGGCAGTGGATTTCATCACAGATCTACCCAGCTCTAACGGCTGCACCACCATACTGGTAATTGTTGATAGATTTTCTAAGTCCTGTCGTCTGGTTCCACTAAAAGCATTACCCACAGCTATGGAGACAGCACAAGCTTTATTTCAACATGTTTTTTCGAATTTATGGCATACCAGAGGATATTGTTTCTGACAGAGGCCCACAATTCACGTCCCGAGTATGGCAAGCCTTCTGCAAACAATTAGACATAAATGACAGTTTAACATCAGGTTATCACCCTCAAGCAAATGGACAGGTGGAAAGAGTAAACCAAGAAATTGGGCGATATCTTAGATCCTACTGTAGTCAAGAACAGGAACGTTGGAATGAATTCCTACCCTGGGCAGAATATGCAAGAAACTCCCTTACTCACTCATCTACAGGACTCACCCCCTTCAAGTGTGTTTTTAGGATATCAACCCCCCATGTTCCCTTGGTCGGGTGAACCTTCAGAAGTTCCGGCAGTGGATGACTGGGTCAGAAGAAGCGAAAGAGTCTGGGACAGCGCTCATGTGAGGCTACAGAGGGCAATCAGAGCCCAGAAAACCCAAGCAGATCGTAGGAGAAGTCCCCACCCAAACTATCAGCCGGGTCAGAGGGTATGGTTATCGACTCGAGATCTACGGTTACGGCTACCCTGCAAGAAGCTCAGTCCACGGTATGTAGGCCCATTTCGGATAATAAAGCAAATTAATCCAGTAACATACAGGTTAGAGCTCCCAGCTCATTATCGCATTTCTCCTTCATTTCATGTATCTCTGTTAAAACCCCGCTCATCCTGCTTCCGGTCCTGCCTCCGAGGAGAGGGAGCCCCCCCCACCACTGGATGTTGATGGAGCTCCGGCTTACCTGGTCAAGGATATCATAGATTCCAGACGTCGGGGGGGCAGGCTACAATACCTAGTGGACTGGGAGGGCTACGGCCCAGAAGAAAGATCTTTGGTGGCCGCCAAGGACATATTAGACCCATCATTGACCCGGGATTTCCATCATGCACATCCGGATCGTCCAGCACCTCGACCAAGGGGACGTCCACGAAGAACACCTGGAGGTGTTCCTAGGGGGGAGGAATCTGTAACATCAACCATCCATTCATCCAGCCGCCAGAGGGCGCCATCTCCTCATTACTGACTGTGCTCTTCTTCTTCCTCCACTTCCTGTAGCTTCCTGTTTAAATCCAGCTCAGTTGTACAACAGATTGCGAATTATTGCCAGCTAACCCCTGTCTCTACCAAGCGTTTTCTCATTGCCACATTGATTGCCTCGTGTATGTTCTTTGCCTTTTCTTGACCTTGTTTGTTGGATTACGATTTGGATTTGTTTGCTGTACGGACTGCTTGCTGTGATATTGACCTTGCTTGTTATTTGACCACGATTATCTGCCTTATCCTTGTGTGTGGTTTTCTCCACAATAAAACATCTCCGCAAATGGATTCAAATACTCAACCGAGTCAGTCATCCTTACACTATTTGTTGTAAACCAGGGCAAAATGGACAAGTTTCCTTCAATGCCCTGTACAGTCGTGGCCAAAAATTTTGAGAATTACATAAATATTGGAAATTGGAAAAGTTGCTGCTTAAGTTTTTATAATAGCAAATTGCATATACTCCAGAATGTTATGAAGAGTGATCAGATGAATTGCATAGTCCTTCTTTGCCATGAAAATTAACTTAATCCCAAAAAAAACCTTTCCACTGCATTTCATTGCTGTCATTAAAGGACCTGCTAAGATCATTAAGGCTGGAGATCATTATGTAATCAGGTGAGAATATTGACGAGCACAAGGCTGGAGATCATTATGTCAGGCTGATTGGGTTAGAATGGCAGACTTGACATGTTAAAAGGAGGGTGATGCTTGAAATCATTGTTCTTCCATTGTTAGCCATGGTGACCTGCAAAGAAACGCGTGCAGCCATTATTGCATTGCATAAAAATGGCTTCACAGGCAAGGATATTGTGGCTAATAAGATTGCACCTAAATCAACAATTTATAGGTTCATCAAGAACTTCAAGGAAAGAGGTTCAATTCTTGTAAAGAAGGCTTCAGGGCATCCAAGAAAGTCCAGCAAGCACCAGGATGGTCTCCTAAAGAGGATTCAGCTGTGGGATCGGAGTGCCACCAGTGCAGAGCTTGCTCAGGAATGGCAGCAGGCAGGTGTGAGCGCATCTGCACACACAGTGAGGCGAAGACTTTTGGAAGATGGCCTGGTGTCAAGAAGGGCAGCAAAGAAGCCACTTATCTCCAAAAAAAAAACATCAGGGACAGATTGATCTTCTGCAGAAAGTATAGTGAAATGGACTGCTGAGGACTGGGGCAAAGTCATATTCTCCGATGAAGCCCCTTTCCGATTGTTTGGGGCATCTGGAAAAAGGCTTGTCCAGAGAAAGAAAAGGTGAGCGCTACCATCAGTCCTGTGTCATGCCAACAGTAAAGCATCCTGACACCATTCATGTGTGGGGTTGCTTCTCATCCAAGGGAGTGGGCTCACTCACAATTCTGCCCAAAAACTCAGCCATGAATAAAGAATGGTAACCAAAACACCCTCCAACAGCAACTTCTTCCAACAACCCAACAACAGTTTGGTGAAGAACAATGCATTTTCCAGCACGATGGAGCACCGTGCCATAAGGCAAAAGTGATAACTAAGTGGCTCAGGGACCAGAATGTTGAAATTTTGGGTCCATGGCCTGGAAACTCCCTAGATCTTAATCCCATTGAGAACTTGTGGTCAATCCTCAAGAGGCGGGTGGACAAACAAAAACCCACTAATTCTGACAAACTCCAAGAAGTTATTATGAAAGAATGGGTTGCTATCAGTCAGGATTTGGCCCAGAAGTTGATCGAGAGCATGCCCAGTCGAATTGCAAAGGTCCTGAAAAAGAAGGGCCAACACTGCAAATACTGACTCTTTGCATAAATGTCATGTAATTGTCGATAAAAGCCTTTGAAACGTATGAAATGCTTGTAATTATAATTTCAGTACATACCAGAAACAACTGAAACAAAGATCTAAAAACAGTTTAGCAGCAAACTTTTTGAAAACTAATATTTATGTAATTCTCAAAACTTTTGGCCACGACTGTAGATAGCAATGTCACTTCCGTTGTAGCAAAAAATATACTGCTGTGGAAAAAGTAGTGGCATGCAAAATGTAATGAGTAATTACATTATTCATCAGAAATGCAGTGGAGTAAAGGGTACATATTCAAAAATGTAGTCAAGTAGAGAGTAAAAGACCTCTGAGCATAAAAATATTTATAAGAAAAGTATTTTTCTTAATGTTGTCTTTGTATTACATTAATATTAAATTGGTCCCATTTGCCATTTTTCGTCTCCTGACCTGCAATGCTAAGTCTTGGTTGTCTGTCTTTTTTAAAGCACCAGTCTGAACTGTCCCCATCCTCTCTGGAGACCTTGGACAGCAAAAGTGTTGACGAGGATCATGGACTCCAATCTCCTGAACAAGTTAGTCTTTACTGTGTGCATTAGAATCCGTGCCATTTTTCGGCTCCCGACCTGTAATGCTAAATGTTGGTTGTCTGTCTTTTTTAAAGTGCCAGCCAGAACTGTCCCCATCCTCTCTGGGGACCTTGGACAGCAAAAGTGTTGACGAGGATCATGGAATCCAATCTCCTGAACAAGTTAGTCTTTACTGTGTTTTTTTTTTCAGGAAACTATGTTGATTATGAGGGGTCAAAAGGATTCTAGATATAGAAAGTTTTCAGGACTCTATCAAGTGTTCTTGAGCGAGACAATAAACTAATTTAGGGGTGCAAACTGAATAATTATAGAAAGATACAATTAAAACAATGATTGTGACAAACAATTAAGCGATATACTTGTTAGTTGGCATGTTGAATTGCTGTCTATTTTCTTTTTTTTTTTAAACTGTATTAAAATGGCAGAATTGACAAATGAATTATGATAATAACCCATCTTTCCTGTTTCCTGTTCGGCCATTAGTGTCCAAAATTTTAATATTTTGCTTTTAACATTTCTGACTACATCAAAGTGTATGTAACTGTAAGACTCAACAAACAGGTTCTGATCACAGTAATTACACCTGTAATTAATTTCTGTAATTACGTTCATAATAAAGGTCCTTGCACACTGAGTCTGAAAATTTAATATACGTTTTTTTTGTTTTTTGTATTCGTCATCCTTTCCTATCAAAATGCTTGCTACAGCTACGAAAACACAGGAAATCAAACCTGGTTCGATATTTTTATGACGGACGAAAGTTACGGATGCAGTGTGTAAATGTGATTGACATAACGTGAGGTCATTTATTTTTTAACGTGCAAAAATTTTGGACGAAAATTCAGGACTCAGTGTGCAAAGACCTTAACACTGTTCACCCAAACCTTACACCTTAACCCACCCTTAAACCTACCCATACCACCAAACTCAGTAGCAGCATAGGAGTTTTGCAATACAATATAAACACATTACATATAAAGTACATTTAAATTATTATATGATCTAAGGACATAGTAGCTAAGGCCACCTAATTTAAAATGGGACCAATTTACTATTACTGTAATACAAAAAGTCAACATTTCTTACAGTTGTTTTTGTTACTCAAAAAGATCTGTTTTGACTCATGAACTTACAGTGTGACCACCAAACAAATAGTACAGCAACAGAAAAATAACACACTTGGTAATGAGTCTAAGTACACACATGCCATGTTATTAATTTATTCAAAAAGGTTACTACAAAACTAATTGTATTTCAGACACAGCATTAACGTTGTCCATTTTCATTAGGGGGCCATGAGCAACACCTCTGATGAGGAAGGGTTTGTCAGGATCAGACTCCCACATAACCCCTCATTCTTTTTTCATTGAACAGAAAGATTGGAATGCAATAAAAAAAGAGGATTCAAGGGATTACAGTGGACAAACATAATTGCCAAAGGACTGAGGTCAATACATCCCTACTGCTCATTTGCATTTAAAAGACACAGACTGAAGGTCTTGGGATCCAAACAGTCAAGCCCCGAGTTCTGGTGTCTGGGCTATTGCAGATTTGAGGATTGCCCAGTAACAGTTACTGTCACTGTGGATAGTGAGGATGAATTAAAAGGAACAGTGGAGTTTCGAGGTGAACAGTGCGTTCACAGTCGCACTGAACTAAAGAGACGACCTGTTAGAGCAGACAACAGACACATAATGGGCCAAGAACTACAAAAGCAATTGCCACGAGCCATGTATCTGGAAAATTTAACAGATATAAAAGAAGACATAATGGAATCTGGCTGTAGAGATGAGGCTCCTACTCCCAACATACTAAAAAACATTTCATGGGAAGTACGACAGAAAAGTCGTCAGCATAGCAATGAGATCCTCAGCCTACAAATTATGCTTGAAAATAAAAATACTCCAGATGAGGTCCTCCAAAAGGTTATGCTTCACCCAAAAGGTGTTCAGCTTTGGTCATCAAGGAGCATTGATATTTAACAAAAGAGCGATGTCAGGAGGACATTGTTTATCTGGATGCTACAGGCAGCATCAAAAAGAAAGAGAAGGGCTCTCCTCCTTCCTATGTGTATGAGCTGGTCGTCAGGAATCCTCAAAAAAAACTCCTCTCTCTTACCGGTTGCAACCTACTTAACCTGTGACCACACCACAGCCTCTGTAACATATTTCCTTCAGGCTTTTCAGACCGATGTTGCAAGGCGGTTTGGAGGAAAAGGATGCGGCCACCAATCATGCTTCTATGTGATGGCTCTATGGTACTAATGCAGGCAATTTGTTTGTCATTTGCAAAGACAAATCTGCAAGATACCATTAACCACTACTATAACATTGCCTGTGGAAAAGGTACCAAGGAAGATTTTGAGGTGCCCATTCTTCATAGATGCCTCAGTCATGTTATGAAGAATGCTAAGGACATGTGTAGGAAATAGTAAGCATAAACTATTTATCCTTCAAAATTTTAGTTGCGTACATTAAGCATAAATTAAGAAACACAATACTGTGGGTGAAATCCCTTTTACAGAATTATACTGCATACATAGTTCTAATGTGATAACTGGGAAAACTGTTATTGTGCAAGAGTGAAAGACACATTAACTCAGCAGTGTTTAACAAACTGTCCCAACATAATATGTTTTATTTCTACTTAAAATTAATCACTCATCAGTGTGAAAATTTATATTCCTTTTCTATTCCCCAGTGCACCGAACCACTACCATCTTGCCATGCATTCCTTTGGTGCCCTCACAACTGCAAGAACTTGATGACATGGTGCAAAGTGTTGCAGTTGTTTTCTCAAGTCCTTGCAGTGGGCAAAATGTTAAGAAACCTTTTAAGAACCTGCAGTTGTGGCTGCAGAAAACCAAAATAGATTTGGATGTAAATGCCAAGTCCAAAAGCAAAACGGAGGACTTAAAGGTAAATGTCAAATCTGGTTTTATCATAACTTGCTTACATTTACACAGAAATATAAAACTATGCTAAAATATTATTGAAAATTTGAAGTACTGTTATTATCAAGATATACTACTGAGGCAAAAGTACTATAATGTTTAAGTAAATATTAAAAACAACTACAAAATTACTACTTAATTATACTACTCATTACACTAGCATTACATGCTAACAACACCAATAGAACAACGTAATACTAAGCCCTTGTCAAAATGAACAAGGAAATGTAAATCTCTATTTTTGAAGAAAAATGTTGCTGCATGTGCAAACTATTATCAGTTTTGAATATACATTGGCCTTTTTCTGTATAGTCTAACAATTAAACATTATTTCCCAGGTCCCAATTGACAAGGAACCCAACATATACCACTGCAAAGGACTTGTGGATCACCTTAAAAAGTACATTCTTCCTTATGCTGGGTTGTGGACAGATATAATGCTAGGTTAGTCATAATTATTAAACAGAACAGTGTTTATAAAATATATATATATATAAAAAAGTTTACATTTTTATTGTAAATAAAATCTTATTTTAATGCAAAGGTGACCTTGGACGACATGGCAAAGGACATCAATACGAGCATTGTACAAAGAGATATGATGCTCTCCGAAACATTGGAAGACAAGTAATTAAAAAAAAATCATAAATTTTTTACAACAATGTTGCTATTTTGTTTTACTTCTACAAAAATAAATAAATTCAATCCTTTCTTAGAATATAACAGAGGACAACAAAACCCAGGGCATCATGGAGAAAAGCCAGTGGGATTTGAAGCATATTCGTTTCGGATCTGGCCGACTCACTGGGCTTGATGATTTTGTGGTCTGCTACCAGATTTGTCATGTTGCTCTGCTGAAGGAGTACGAAGACTCAAAAAGAGTTTTTAGAAGAAAGGTTTGCAAACTGTGTTATGTTATTAAGAGTGGCATCACAGTGTTGAGCAGTATGAGCAAAAATACATTTAAAATGCGTACTTAGAGTTGGATACTTGAATTGGAAGAGTTTATGACACCCCAGAAAAAATACATAAAATACCTATAATATTTTGCATCTACACAAGGGAAACCATATGATTGACCAAAAGAAAACTACATATCATTGTCAGCACGAATTGATGTCTGTACCAGCTCTGCAATGGTACTTCAGTGCTTAATGACTGCTTCCATCAATCCAATCTCACTTCATACAGACATTCAGAGTGGATGAAGAAAAATCAGGAAGAAGAATAGAGGGAGATATGTAACACCAGTCCGAAAGCCATTCCACTTCAAGGGATCAACAAAAACGGTATACTGTAAATATTATGATGTTTTCTTAGATAAATCTTTAATATATATTGGTAACACATTAAAAAAAACTCTCCATTAAATTTTGGAATCTGCTATATTTTGGAGAGCTGTATTACACTCTAACATTACATTAAAATATATATATATATATATTTTGAAAGCAGATGTCAAATTTACTAAAATAAAAAAAGAACATAAAGCATATACTAAATGTTTTAGGATTTTTCAATACCCCATTACAGTAGTTACTTTATAGTAACCGCTATCATGAAAATCCAATTACTTGAATGTTTGAAATTCTACATATAGCACATTCCCATTCTGTCAGAGCATCTGATGGAGCAAGCTACTTCAAACTATATGTTTTTAAAAACTATATATCTTATGAGTTATTTTAAAGTTATTAAATAAAGCAAGTCTCATGTTAAAGAAAAATTGGATTATGCACTTTCCCTGCACCAGCTCACTCTCACTCTCTCACCTCTGCTATCATTCAGATGCGCTCATATCAAACTACTGGATATCAATATAATCTACGTTGCCTCATATTGTTAGTAAAACTTATATTGATATATCATACAAACTTGATAGACTGCCCAGCACTAAAACAAACAAATAAAATAAAACAAAGACTACAGCATAAAAGGAACCACTGTGAAATGAGGCCAGTTACATTATTATTATTTTTTTGGTTGTTATTGATGATTATAGGTTGAATCCACATTAGAGGGTTCTGTCGAAAAACAGAGTGATATCTCTGCACAACGCCCAAAAGTCATCCCTGGAAGAAAAGGCTGGAGCTTGTCTGAAAAGGCTCAGGAACTCCCAAAGAAACCAAAAACCCCAGAGCATCAAGTAAGGCATTCTATAAAATTAATAAATACATGTATGCAACCAAATAAATTAACAAACAATAAAAAAAAAAAAATTTATAAATTGTTGCACGCATAAGAATTACAGGGAATCACAACGTGATTATGAGAAACATATCTATTTCACTTTCAGCTAGGTACATATAACCATATATGTCATGTTTGCTTAGATCTATGAATTGCAGCGGTCCTCCTTGTGGAAGAGAAAAGACACAGAGGTTGTGGTTTCAGTGCTTCCAACCCAAACGAAAGGACACAATATAATCATCCATCACAGTGAGCTCCGTACTCTTCACCCACACCAGTGCCTAGCAGGCGAGGTATACTTTACGTTTCATTGTCTTAAAGCTGTAGTTCCAGCGCTAAATAAATTATACAAAGCTGATGTAGCACAAGTCATGATTATTGTAGGAGTTGATGGAAAAACATTTATCAATGGTATAGTACATGGATTCTTACCTATTGTTTTTTTGTTTAAAAATTAAAATATTTAAATGGTTAAAGACAAACATAAACTGCAACAAACATAATTGTTACAGGACAAATGTACTTTTGAATTCCATATACTTATTACGTGACAATATGGTACATGTCTGGTCAGTCTGTCATACTGTACAATACATTTAAAAATAAAAAAAAAAAAACTTCCCCCTACAATTTAACCACATTCAGGTAATCGAAGGCTTTTTTTCATCTAGCTGCAAATCAGTCAGAGATGGAAAAGACCATCTATGTTTTGAATCACTACACGGCAGGAGTGATGATGCTCCATTTACTTCAGGTGTGCCCCATCACACGGCCGCCAGCCCTGGCTATTTCAGCGCCCCTCCTCTCTAACACACCCACAATTAAGGGACGGGCTGACGATGGTAATCAGGGTGGAGGCAGCCATGTCTTGTGTCTTGTGTCTTATTTCAATAATTTCACATAATATGGTTTACAGCTTAAATATATACCGATCAGGCATAAACATTATGACCACTGACAGGTGAGGGGAATAACACTGATATTATCTCTTCATCGCGGCACCTGTTAGTGGTTTAATGTGTTTGAGATGTGCTGTTTTCCTTAATGCATAACGTGCATTTCACAGTTAAATTCTCCATCTGTCAGTGTTAAAAAAAACATGGAAAAATTTAAATTTTTCTGTCAGAAGTGCATGAGCTTTTAAGTAGCGATTCTCCACTAAACTCCACAGACTTCATTTAGACAGAGCTCAATGAAACAGGAGCGCAATAACTGACTAAAATATACATTTTGCTGAAATATTTGTAGTTGGACAATAAATGTGACATGTAGAATTTTAAACCTACAAGTAAGTGTATTTGTATGATACAGTGTAAAGTGTAGTGGGTAAATCAAAATAGCAAATTTACTCAGTCTGTGCTTCTTATTTTTAATTTTTAGTTTCAACTTTAGTAACTTTAAACTTCTGCTTGAAAAAGGATTATTTTTTGTTGTTAGATTGCAATGTTACAATGTAATGTGATTTTTAACCCTTTTTTTGCATATATTATTATATGCCCACGTGCTTACATTCACTTTATTTGTTTAATACAATATACCGAGATAGATAGGCTACCGTACACCACAAATCAGCTAAAAAATACAGAGATATGAATTTTTGCTCATATCTCCCGGGCCTATACAGACGTGTAGTTTTAATTAAAGTGAACTGGAAATCTTTTTTTTTTTTTTTAAATGGCATTTAAAATAAAATCTAAATAGCAAAAACTAACTAAACAGTTATGGTAAACCGTAAAAAAACAGTAAACTGTTAACCCCCACTCAACTTCTGTAATAGTTGCATATGAGAGCCTCAGTTGTCCTCAGTGTGAAAAGATGGATCTTAAAATCATACAGTCATTTTTGGAAAGGGTTCAAATACACAAAAATGCTGGAAAATCAGAACCAAACCTAAAGGATTTTTCTGAAGAACAGCGGGCAGTTTAACTGTTCAGGACAAACAAGGGATTCATGAACAACTGTCCCTTAAAAAAAGATCATTCAGGTAACATAGTATGAGAATCAAGTTGATGTACAGTTTTTGAACAGGGTCCATTTTATATAATTTTTTTTCTGCTTGTGGACTATAATGTAAACATTTTTTATGTGGAATAACTTAGGTCAGTACTAAATAAACCCCTAACATGCATTTTGTATGACCCCTATTATTTTGGTAAAATAATTAACATTTTACAGATTCTGCAAGTTGTGTATGTACACTTTGGACCTTAACTATACATATGTACTGTGTGTGTGTGTGTGTGTGTGTGTGTGTGTGTGTGTGTGTGTATTCTAAATTTGTTTATTCATTCATTCAGGTGAACTTTAAGAATTACCAAGTGTCACAGTCTTCAGCTGGGTGCCCAGGATGGCCACCAGATGACCACCAGATGACACTGTTTTCTGTGAGCACATGGCTGGTGTTTGTGTTTGTTTGGTGCCATGTGCTCTCCTCCCCCTATTTTCTGACCCCACCCATAGTTGTTTACATCTCATTTGTTTTTTAGTTGCTCCCCTGTGTGTCTCCCTCGTTAGGTTCCCTATTTATTCTCCTGGTGTCTGTAATCCTGTGCTATCTGTTGTTTTCTATTGTGGTGTTTATGTCTGTTTCATAGTGCAGTTTCTAAGTCTGCCTGTTTTCCCCCCTCGACTCGGGTTGTTTTTGTTAGTTTTGTTTCATTTTCTTATTAAAGAAGGACCCTTCTTTCTGCCTGCATTTGAGTCTTCGCCCTTTCTCACCGTTGACAGAACAGATCACCAGATTGAGACTCAGCGGCAATGGAATTTTTTTTATACTCAGCTGCCCAGACAACAGAGGATCCAGAACCTGGCTAATGGGCCACATCCCTGCCCACAAAGACAATCGCCCCTTTTCTGGCTGTATGCGAAGATCTCTTCTATGTAGGCCCAGGGGCTAGGGTTTGAGGAAAGCACCCCTCATCACACCTGTTTCTAGCGGGCCTGGATGAGCCTGTCAACTGGGAGGAGCTGGGGGAGCTGGATAGGTGGTCCCTACTGGGAGATGGTCGACCACATCATCTATCTGAAGGAGGTGGAAACTGCTGGAGGGTGCCCCCCTCCCAGTCTGGGCTGCTGTTCCAGAACCTCCTCAGGTCGTGCCGGCTACTTCCAGGTTCTTGGGTATTCTTCTCTGGGGCACCTCGGCTTAGACGCAGCATGAATGATCCCTTC
Organism: Cyprinus carpio; assembly: GCF_018340385.1. Lineage (NCBI taxonomy): Eukaryota > Metazoa > Chordata > Actinopteri > Cypriniformes > Cyprinidae > Cyprinus > Cyprinus carpio. Next base: position 32,639,511 of record NC_056575.1, on the reverse strand, counting down.
GCTGATGTCGGTGACGGAGGCAATGGCCGCTCACAAGGTTTCGGAGGCGGCGGCGGCGTCCGCCCACAAGGTTTTCGGAGGCTGCGGCGGCGTCCGCCCACAAGGTTTCGGAGCGCCGGCGGCGGCGTCCGCCCACAAGGTTTCGGAGGCTACGGCGGCGTCCGCCCACAAGTTTCGGAGGCGGCGGCGGCGTCCCACCCTCGCAGTTTCCCCCGAGGCGTGGCGGCATCCGCTCACAAGGTTTTCGTTATGGCGGCGTCGGCGGCGTCCCGCTCGCAGTTCCCCCCGAGGCGGCGGCGTCCGCTCACAAGGTTTTCGAGGCGGTGGCGGCATCCGCTCACAAGGTTTCAGAGGTGGTGTGGCGGCATCCACTGTCGCAGTTCCCCCGAGGCGCGGCGGCGTCCGCTCACAAGGTTTCGGAGGCGGTGGCGGCATCCGCTCACAAGGTTTCAGAGGTGGTGGCGGCATCCACTCGCAGTTCCCCCGAGGCGGCGGCGGCGTCCGCTTCACAAGGTTTTCGGAGGCGGAGGCGGCGGCGGCGGGCCGCTCACAAGGTTTCGGACGGAGGCGGCGGCGCGGCGGCGGCGGCGGCGGCCGCTCACAAGGTTTCGGCGGCGGCGGCGGCGGCCGCTCACAAGGTTTCAGAGGTGGCGGCGTCCGCGCTCCTGCTCACAAGGTTTCGGAGGCGGCGGCGGCGTCCGCTCACAAGATTTCGGAGGTGGGCGGCAGCGTCCGCTCGCAGTACCCCCAAGGCGGCGAAGGTGCAGTGCCCCCCCCGTGGTGGCTGAAGAGGCTGCAGTGTTCCCAGAGGCGGCAGACCGGAGCTGCAGTGCCACCCTCTCAGAAAACGGAGGAGGAGAAGGAAGGCTTCTTCTGTCCTTCAAGGCCTGGACGTCTTCCCAGATCCGGGTGCCATCCCCAGAAGCCGCCCAAGCTTCTTGCCCTGCCGGGGGCCAACCCTTGATGTCAGCTCTATCCCGGCTGCTCACCCCTGCCATGCCGCTCCCTCCTTGAGGCAGGTTCCACTCTTGCTGGCTGCCAAGCTGCCGGCCCCGCCCTGGCACCTTTGTTTACCTCTGTCTCCAGGCCCTCTTCCACTAACACGGGCCTGGCCCGCCATCTCTTCCCCTGATCCACCTCCGTTCCACTCCCTCTTGGATTCTGTCATTGGAGCGTCTGGAATCCGCTCCTTAAGGGGGGGTTCTGTCACAGTCTTCAGCTGGGGTGCCCAGGATGGCCACCAGATGACCACCAGATGACACTGTTTTCTGTGAGCACATGGCTGGTTGTTGTGTTTGTTTGGTGCCATGTGCTCTCTCCCCTATTTTCTGACCCCACCCATCTTGTTACATCATTATTGTTTTAGTTGCTCCCACCTGTGTCTCCCTCGTTAGGTTCCCTATTTATTCTCCTGGTGTCTGGTAATCCTGTGCTGATCTGTTGTTTTTCTATTGGGTGTTATGTCTGTTTATAGTGCAGTTTCTAGTCTGCCTTTTTTCCCCCCTCGGGGTTGTTTTTGTTAGTTTTGTTTCATTTTTTGTATTAAAAGAAGACCATTCTGCCTGCATTTGAGTCTTTTACATTTAAGTAAATTTAAACCAAGGTGTTGTTTCATTTGTAAATATCGGCAATGTACACTGGAAGTTTCTGGTGAGTATGTTACATGTTTATAATGTAATTACAATGTCAGGAAGCTTTTATTTTTACATTTAAATAGTGTTTGCTGTATTACACTGTTTATTTATCATTGTCAGTACATAAACGAGGTGAACCACACAGTGTTGATGTGGAAATAATCTGTAAATAAGAATTTAATTAAACTTTTTTTTCATGTAAAAAAAAACCCCCATCAAACTCTCCTGAAATTGTGTAAATGAAAATCTGTGGTGATGTACTGTCCATCTAAAGTGATACTGGCCTGGGGAAACAGGGAGTTTTCTTTTAAGAGCTATATCAACATGTAGGATAAACAGGTAGTACATGAGCTTTTTATTTTGTAATTCAACATCAGATAGTCCTTACATTGTGTGAGTGAGTACTCTGGAGAGGTGTACTGTTCACCTTGTACATCAGATAGTTCTGATATAACAGCGGTCTGATCAGCTGTACTGTTAATCTGAAGTGAAGGTGGTATGTGAAAAGGGGAGTTTCCTTTTTATACCAATCAGAATTCATTGTTAGAACATTTTTATGAGTTTTTAGGGGGCTTTTATTTTGTGATTCTGCATCAAACAGTCCTGACATTGTGTGCGTGGCACTTAGATCACGTGTACTATCAATATGAAGTAAAAGTGGTTACTGGAAACAATGTTTTCTAAGCCAGTTTGAATAAATACAGTGCACAGCATAAATGAGTACACCCCCTCTGAATAAATATAAAAGATGTATTTTCTTAATGATCACTAATATATTTCACGGAAAGATGGCAAAATTGAAACTTATTAAACATATATTTAAAATATATGCCAATATTTTCTATTAGATAAATAAATTAGACAATTTTTTTTAAATGAAGTATTGCAGAAATGAATACACACAAGATTTAATTCAGAAAACATATACTTTTCTAGTACTTAGTATGTCCTCCAGAACTTTAAGTATAATGCTCTGACCCTTCTTGGCACTGAGTGTACAAGTTCATGACAAATTTTCACAGGTTAACTCCTGGAGGACGACCTCCTTAAATGCTTTGATCTTTAATGGGGAGTTTAGCTCAGCTCTTCTCTACAGAATCCCCCACAGCTGCTCAAGAGTGTTAAGATTGAGTCAAATATATGTCCACTGAAGGATTTTTATATGTCACCTTAGGATAATGAATATATTCATTGTCATGCTGGAAAAAAAATGCACAATATGCTGGGAATTAGAGGAGGGTAGCATCTTTTGTTTCAAGCTTTTTGTATTAGATCACACAGTAGTGTGTAAATTCATGCCAGCATTGATAAAGCACAACTCCCTCACACCTTCAGCACTCATTCATCCCTATATAAAAGCATTACTACCACTGAACGTCACTGTGGGAACCAGGCACTTCTCTCTGTACTCCTCCTCTAGCAAGACCAGCACATTTTGGATACGATGCTTTTGGATCCGAAATGATTGACTTGTTCTCTTGAGACTAGAGCATGGATTACCAAAAGTCTATATTTTGTAAATATGGGCCCTGGAAGAAGTGAAATGAGTTTATTTTGCTTTGGCTACATTCAGTAGTTTTGGTGTGGATAAATAACCATGCATGTCACTTCTTTGCATAGCTTTTGCCGGCTCTGAGACACTTGCATGTTATATCTCCTGATCTTTTTCTAGCAAAAATTCACTCATCACTAAATGATAACTTAAAGTGAAAACCTGACTATTTCAGAAGCCTTATCACAAGTCCATTGACTTCCATAGTAGCAAAAAATATAAAAATAAATTACTATGGAGGTCAATGGCAACCACCAACTGTTTGATTACCAGCAATCTTTAAAATATCTTCCTTTATGTTCAACATAAGAAAGCAACTCATACAGGTTGGAACAACATGAGGGTGAGTAAATGATGACAGAATTTTAATATTTGCTTGAACTATACCTTTAACTTTAGTTATTGCATTAACATTAACAATGAGCAATAACTACACTTGTTACAGAAGTTATCATTCTTTGCTAAAATAAAATACAAGTGTTAGTTCATGTTAGCTCGGGTACATTAAATAATAAAAAACTTGATTTTAATGTGTTAAATGTTTAAATGAACTACGATTGGTGAATGCTTATAAGAATTTTTCATTGGCAGTTTATGCTAACTAATGAATAAACTTATGTTAATTAATGTTAAGTACAGATTAAAATGTAATAAAGTTACAATACAATAAATAGCCTATTAAGTCTAAGTATTTAAGTCTAAGTGTTAGTAGTTTGGCACTATGCTGAATATCATTGCCAATATAAAATTCTGAACGGCTGTTTGAAACATTTAACCCTATGGTGTGCTTTGGTCATTTTAGACCTAAAAACAAATAATATTTGGATATTTTAAAAGACACCTTCATTGGACTGGTACAAAATTCTGACTTTCATGGGAGCCGCAATGTGGCTGAGGGAGACTCTGGGGTACTTGGCTATAAATCAGAATTGAAATTAGTCTGTGGAAATGGAGTTTCCTTTTTAGAGGTATTCAAAATCACAGGTAGAACAGGTGAAATTGAGATTTTGGAGGGCTTTTATTATGTAATGCAACATCAGATCGATCTGGAACTGGCTGAGGGACACCCTGGGGTACTGGACTATTAATCTGAATTGATTAGTCTATGAAATTAGTCTGTGAAAATAGGGAGTTTCCTTTTTAGAGCCATTCAAAGTCACAGGCAGAGCAGGTAAAATATGAGATGTTGGGGGGCTTTTATTATGTAATGCGACATCAGATCGTCCTGAAACTGGCTGAAACTTGGAAATTCTACATGTAATATTATTATTAAATGAAAATAATTTTCATGTTATCAGGCCGTTTTGTTAAACCTATTTATATATTTATTTATCATTCATATCAAGCCTTTTTAATGAATGAATGAATGCATTAATTAGAGCTATTCAGAATCACAGGCAGAACACTGCGCTGATCGCGTGGACTGACCGTCTCCGAAATCGGCGAAACACATTTTTAAATAGACTCTGTCTTTATAAATAAACCGCATATTTGAGTTTAAAATAATGAGATTGAAATACTTTTAAAACTAACTTTCATGACACGATAACAGTAATATTTTGAAAATTATCAGAATAAAAATGGTGGTTGAAATCACAATGCTGAGTGAACGCAACTGCAGAAGCCCCTCCCAAGATGCGAATTTGCATCTGTTGTGATGTGAATTTCACGCGCGAATGAAGCGAATAAACTCAAAATGTTCAAGCGTCCAACTACGCGCGAATATCGCGATTTATTCGCGCAAGTCGCGTCTGGTATGAACGCACAGTAAGAGTTTCTTTAGCAGTGGAGAAAATTGACAAAACATGAAGAGGGAGATGAAATGTGTTGCACACAATGTATGACAGTGAGTTAATAAGATGCTACACATTAGATCGTGCAGGGATGATCCTAACATCTCCCACAGCGCAGAAATGCCATAGCGCCAGAAATAGAGGTAATCAGTACATTAACAAATTTGGCAACTGGAAAAATGCAGCAGTGATGGTTCACAACCTTCTATAAGCGAAGTGAACACACAAACAACTACAGCACTTTCAGAACCTTATCGTGTCACTGATCATTCCTATAAAATGTTAAGTATGACATTAACATTACTGTAAACAAAAAATAAAGAATATATATATATCTGTGTGTGTGTGAGAGAGAAAGAGAGAGAGAGAGAGATGGACCATATACTGTATAAAAAACATAAACAGGAAAAATTATGCCTGTGATTTCAAAGTGAAGGCTTATAATGGACCCTATTTAAAAGTGCTTTTTTTTCCCCCTTCTTGGACATCCAACCAATCACAATCTTCAAAAGACTGTGTCGTACTAGCAACTGAGTAAGCCCCTCACTAAGATGAACGTTTTTTGTCTTTTCCTCACTCAGAGTTGCTCTCAGATTGGGCCCTGCTCTTTACATGTAAAGGTCCAAACATTTTTAAGAATTGAAGTTTGAGAACATTCAGGTGGGCAATCGAGTTTTGAATGGAACAAGAGCATTTTGACATGGTGATCCAGAACAACACGAACAACACCTGTGGAGATGTTGAGGAGCTCGTCAAGCATGGATTCTAACATCTCACTTTTTTCCCCAATGATGTAAGCCCAGCAAGAATGTAGTGTAGAGAAAATGCAGTGCAGATGAAATACTCTTCCAGATGTAAATGTAAGGCAAGAATAATAATTCAGCATATATATATATATATATATATATATATATATATATATATATATATATATATATAAAAAATCTGATTTTAAGTGTAAAGGGACAATTATTTTTTCACATGGGTGACAGATGTTGGTTAACCTTTTTTTTTTTTTGTTTAGATATACACAATATACATAAAATAAAACTCCCTGTTGAAGAACTGTACAATAAACATGTATTTTCATTAGTGTATATGTTAATCTACAGCTGAATATGTTTTATAATCAGTAGAGAAAACACCTATAGAATTGATGTTAAAATTTACTTTTAATAAACGCATTACTAGAAAAAAAATTGCAGTGCTTCATTTTGCAGTAAAGTTTAACTGTTTGGTTAAGATAAGTTTGGGTTTAGATAGCTGTGTTATAATTGTTTTGAGAACAAATACATTTCTTTGGAGAAAAGTGTTAAATCGACAGAGAAAAACTGTAAAGCTTTTCATAACAGGATCAAACCTAATGAAACTAGAAGCCATAAATAAAAATCACAAACACACTCACGAATGAGAAGAATAATGAAATACAGAGTTTGGTCCATTTCTGAGGAAGAACTCATATTAAACATGCCCAGTTTCATTTTGTGGTAAAACATAATTTCAGCCAAAATTAAAAACAGGAACATAAATGCTTCATACATAACGATTAATACAATATTAACGTCAAAAAGTCTGGTTAAAGAATGAACATGTGAGTTGTTCTTACTTTAGAGTTTGTGTGTTTCTGTCCCGAGTCAGATGTTTCTGTCTGTGATTATTATATCTGCTCTCATCCCTCATTCAGCATCACATCATTTGTTTATTACTTTAAACAAAAAAATTTTTTTCTGTGTTGCTCTTTGTTGCTGTAATTCTACGTAAGTGATGTTTCTGTATGCACACAATGTAATGACACATGCAAATAAAAGAGACAGAGAATGTGCCTATGATTATTTAGCTAATGTAAACAGGTGACGTTGCTTCCTCTTCATATGATGCCAACTCACAGTCAACTTTATAACAGTAAGTTTCATTTACTGGTGTTAGGAAACATGCTTGCTACTCGAACCTCTTTATCACCCTTTTTTTTTTCTCTGATTAACATGCATATGAATATCTCCAATATTGCTCATGTTCACTTTCACTTATGCCATTTTTATAATGCAACAGAAGCTACATTTAAAGCGCAAAAGGTGCATAAATCCATTTACACATGAGTTACAAGACGAAATTAATTTAAAATTAGAAACTTTAAATGAATGAAAAAGTCAAATCATAAATGAAATATACACTCTGTTATATCAACACTTGAGATGAAAATGATGGTTTTAATTAATAGTGTCTTTGTGCGTTCCATGAGGATAATTCAGCACCTCCAGTGGTGTTTGTAATGTAGCTGGTGAATTTTATAAACAATGTTAAATTGTGCATATTTAATTCTTTTATTTTTTGAGTGAGTTAAATTTAGCTTAACCTAAAGTGTTAATTAAAGGGATACTCCATCCCAAAAATGAAAAATTTTGTCATTAATCACTTACCCCCATGTCGTTCCAAACCCGTAAAAGCTTCTTTTGTCTTCAGAACACAATTTAAGATATTTTGGATGAAAACCAGGAGTCCTGTGACTGTCCCATAGACTGCCAAAGAAATAACAGTGTCAAGGTCCAGGAAAGTATGAAAAGCATCATCAGAATAGTCCATGACATGGCCTGTCAATTTGAATATGGTGCAAACAATCTTAAAACTTCTGCTGCAATAAAATTGTCATACTTTACGAACACTATATTTTAGTAGTTTGTATTTTAATAAATTAACTGTGTAATTCAATGTCCCGAAGCTTCATCAGCGTCGCCCAGGAAAAAAGCGAGGAGCACCTGCTCGTCCTCATCACAGGCTGATCGGTCACAGCTGCAGCTCATCAGGCATACATAGGCCATGCAAGCCCTGCCACCTTTGAGACACTTCTCCATGAGACTGAGCATTAACTCGCCCTCTCATTTCTCCCACAGACAACAGCGTGTGACTGACCAGCCCCACAGGAGCACAGCACGGACCCACTGCACTGGGAAGAAGGAAGAGAGCACCCACCTGGACCTTTCTCTTTTTCATACCCTCTTGTAAATAAATCCACCCTCCAGGACATTAATTGAGCCATCCTTGTCGTGTGTCGTGTGACCCCGTGACAGTATCTCGTGACCAGTACCGATCACAACGCGACCTTAGCTGTATTAAAATAATAAGAAACTTTTTGCAGTAAAGCGATGCTTTGGATATTTTTACGTTTTGGGCTGGTTATTAAAATTTTTAATTTTTTTTTTTTTTATGTAAGCTACGCGTGCTCAAAGTGTAGTGTGACCGCGGCTAAAGCCGTCTTCCCATTGTTTTGTCCAAAACGAGCATTTCTCATACAGATGATGGTCAACGAATGTGATCGTCAGTAACAACCCAACTCCCCAGACCCCGAGTGAAAGTTGGCAACCCTAGGCCAAACTGTTACATTGGTCTTTATCTGCCAACTTACCCCGTGTCCCACCACTTCAATCCGGAGGTGTCGCGCGCTCAGACCAGAGGATGGATTTTCTGAATGGCCAACATTTGCAGTTTGCCGCTCCAGTGCTTGGGCAGATTCTCAGAGAAGCTGTGGAACAGACTTCGCCATGTTCCCTCCTGCCAATTACAACAACAACGCAAAGTAAGCCCTGCCTTGAAGCAATGATTGACAGAGGGTGGGCGTGGTCAGATCGAAATGCATTTTCAAAGCCGCACTGAATTTAGATACAAATATCCCTCAGCATCATGATGAAAATGGGTTTAGGACAAATAACATTTAAATGATCATTTTGTTACTATTTCTGCGTGGACGTGTTACACATATCAAATTAATTTGGGTTATTCATATTAATTTTTCATTTTGCAACATATAAAGCATTAAAAAAAGTATGCACTTTACATTTTAAGACTACTGTTGGAAATGGTCAATGTAAATAATATAATTTCATTTTCCTTCTGCACCTAACTTTACACATGTGGGTAATGGAAAATGTAAATTTAAATACAGACATACATTGCCATTTTGAATAATGCATTGCCATTTTGCATTTTACATTTTACATTGCAAATTGAATTTTCCTTCCATAGTCAGGTTTGTTCCACTTCCATTCATAATGTTGCTATGGCATATCTCTCAATGAAAAGTACAGGCATTTAAATAAGTATATATAGTAATATTCATATGCCAGTAAATAATCTGACAAACTGAACTATATTAGACTTTTGTAGACATCAGGATATTCTCCGAACATAATCCTTCCTCTTGTTAAACTCATAAACACCCACAGGAGATGCTAAAATAAAAACATAAAATTATCATGTTTCACGAGATCACCCTTACATCTAATCTGTTAGCAAATAGTAAGCATATTTTGGAGCGCTGTCCTGGGGAGGGCTCTGAGCCCAGAATATAGCCCGAACCCAAAGAACTCCCCCTATCCCTAATGTGGGATAAAAATAGATTAGGAGTGAGGAGTTGGGGGGGGAGGAGGGATGCCAGAAAACTGTCGCAGGACAGAGGTAAGTAGGCTGCATTTATATACACGTATTGTGCTAGTTAAGATGGTTAGCTAAATGAGTTGCACCTGTGCCAAATTGGTTGATTATCTGATCGTGCTCCTCCCGAAACTTGTTAATAAAACATAATTTCACAAGTTTACCCTTACATCTAATCTGTTAGCAAATAGTAAGCATATTTTGGGGTGCTGTCCTGGGGGAGGGCTCAGAGCCCGGAATATAGCCCGAACCCAAAGAACTCCCCAAAAGAAGCTTAAAGGCATGGGACGGCAGCCAGAGAGCAAAATTTTTAGCTGCCCCCCAAAATATGCATGCTGTAAAGAGAAAAGGTGGAGAGCGACCGGGGAGTGGAAGCCCCGTCTGCTGCAGAGCACGCAACGTAACTCGAAACGACAGACGGAGGGGTCACACTGCAACCGAAGGGAGCCGCGGCCCTGCAGCACCAGAAGGGAGAGTCCCCCTTGCGGCTGGATATGAGGCGTGGTTTGATGTGTCGGATGGAGGGCTTCCACTGCGACTGAAGGGAGCCGACGTCTCTGCTGCACCGGAAAGGAGATCCCCCGTCCAACACCGAGTACGCATCGTAACTCAAAATGAATGACTGAGGATTAACCCTGCGACCAAAGGAAGCCGACGGGATTGTCGGGTGGAGTTTGGGGTTGAAATTAGAGGTTATTGGAATTTCTGAGCATCTCAGAAAACGAAAAAGCCAATAAAAACATGGCATCTAGGGTACGAGCGGTATGGATCGAATGGTACCCTGTGCGGAGATTTTGGATGCCGTTTCTAAGGATGTCCAGAGTTATAGGTTGTCTGGAATCCAGGTTTGAGAGCGCTGAATTCCTTTGATTAGAAGAGAAGTTTGAGAATTATTTATTTCGGGGGAGCGGAAGCTGTAGATTAGTTTATGAAAAATTGAACGCCACTTAAGTAACCTTTAACCCTCTGAAGTCGGCTAACACGGATACGCGTTTTGAGGCAAATTCTCCTGATAACCCCAAAAAGAACTTAAATTAGACTTTCAGTTTTGATCGTACTGATAAAAGCAATACATCAATCGAATCTGTAAAGGGTCTACTTTTATCTGTATACACACATAATAACAACAAAACTTTGTGCATTTATAAAATAAAGAAAACAAACAGAGTGGACTGTCTGCAGCCTTGGTCTGCAGTGATCTTCATTTAGAAACGCGTCATTAGTGAATACTCAACGAAGAGACATGAGAGATATATCTATAGAAAGCTTGACATGTCTACTTTTAAACTAAGCAAGTGCTACCAAAAACAAATATTTTGTGATAAAGTAATCCACATGAAAACAACACGGTGTCCGTCTTTCACATCTCCCTTCATTATATCTAATGTGACCACGCCCACGTGCTGAGCGCGCTATTGTTATTTTACGCGTCCACGTGAAGCTCGCGGCGGGTAGCCGCCCTCATCAGAGCAAACAAAGCAGCAAGACTGTACTTCATGTTTTTTAATTGTTACTGTTTGCTTCGCGCTGAGAGGAATAAGACATGATTCACCTCAATAAGACCGCTGAGAGGAATAAGATTTGGATTACCTCAGAAAGAAGAACGAAGCGGCTTGACCCAGCAGAGATAAACATGACTATGTCTTCTTTATTATTAATCTACTTGTATTAGTTTTCAGATAACTTGTACACATTTTACTAGTTAGACTTTTTCCAGACTATAATTCCTGACTAAATGTTTAATCAGGTGAAACATTATGAAGTTTCATTTACATCTTCTCAATGTTAAGAGAATGAAAATGTGGAATCCCAAGTTTACAGCAATACGTGAAATAGCATAGACATGAACAACCATCAATCACTTAATTAACCCTCGCACTGAGTTCCTCAATGAGGTTAAAATTATATTAGATAACACCAGTACAGATCAGAGTCTGGAGGTACGTTACTTGCGTTGCCTGTTTAACAGGGTTCCCTTTGTTGTAGCTGAAAAGGGGGTTTCCCGAGGTTGCTGATTGGCTGGAAGTTCAGTAGTCGTTGAAGTGACGTCTTGGGAAGCCCGTGGTTGGGCGTTGGCTGGTGATGGGGAGTTGTGGGCTGGTTGAAGTTTAGACAGGCACGGGAGGTCAGACTCAGAGACATGGGTTACAAAACTTAACTCAGAACACGAAACTTTCAAACGGAAAAGAAAAGAAACTAAAGTAAAAGAACAGAAGTAAAGTTTGACGATACTACTTCTCATCTCTTCTAATCATCACCAAGCATCAACACCCAAGCACGCCGAAACACTCCTCAAAGAACGCTAAAAGTGATGACTAAAAGCAGCAGCTGGAAACCCCAAAGCTAAAAAAAAAAAAACACAAGCTAAAAGCCCCAAAATTTGAAGGTGTCCTGAGTATTTAAACTGGCCTTTCGGCCACACCTCAAATGTTGTCTTGACCAATTAGATATTGTCTTTGCTCGGGCTGTTGCGATGTTTGTCCCACCCATTCATAAATCATATGTTATCTTATCAAGCACGTGGTCCGAATTAACACGATACATCTGGGGAATAATTTTGGACATGATTCCTATGATAAGAATATGATACATCTGACAAATAATTGATTGTCAGAAACGTTTCAAGCAAGAAGATTCAAATACACACATACTAAACATAAATATGAATACTTAAACGATTCAATAGTTATTAAAAAGACATACAATAAGTGATTAGAAACATTACAGTAAAATGTGTGGGTTTCATAAATGATATGGAGTTAAGCAATGGACTGATATTCCTTTAGAAGTCTTTTTGTGTTCATCTGTACAAGACAGTTTCTCTGCTTTTCTTTGACATAATGTTCTGTGAAGACCGGAGAGGTTAAAAGGTCCCCTAAGGAATTTCAGTCTGGTTCTGCTAGGAGCTGGCCGGCGTTGCATCTTGATTACTTGCCCCAAATTAAACAATCTACACTCCATGGTCAGGCTGTGCATCTCTTTGACCATCAATCTGGATTACTTGCCCCAAATTTGACAATCTCTTTTCTGAATTGAAATTCTCAAATGGTGTTAATGTTGAAAGCTGTTCTGTGAAAGAGTTGGTTGGTTAGTGGACTTGCTTCTGACTTGTTGCACTAGGAATTGATTTACAACATCCTGTTGCCTTTCTGAGGAATTCTGCTCCTTATGTTTCAACCATGGTCCTGAATCTTTAATTTGTCTGGTTCAGGTCTGATACGCTACAGAGGTAAAAAACAAAACAAAACAAAACAACAACAACAAAAAAGTGTACCAAGTAAGCTGTAAATATCATTGACAATAAATGTGCTATGTGGTAATTGTGTTCTTTTTTCCCTATAAATTACTAATAGTATCAGTGACCATCACAATAATGTTAATAATGCAGTTTGTGTAAACAGCATGCTTACTTTTTTATTTCAGATAAATAATAACCTGTTGCAAAGCGAGCCAATGCAAACAAGCAGCCCACTCAGGAACCTGGAACACAGCTAAGACCAAGCCAGGCACACATTCCCATCTCTTCAACGTCTCTTCAGAAAAGTATGTCTTTCAGAGCACATAAACAATATACATTTTGGAAATGCCAGGTATGTGATGTTCATTTATATATTTCAACATGACACATGAGCCTGCATTTATTTGATCCAAAATACAAAAAGTTGCATTTGCCAAAGCAGTAATATTGTGAAATATTTTTACTATTTAAAATAACTGCTTTCTATTTGAATATATTTTACAATTTAATAGCTGTAGCAAATCAGAATATTAGAATGATTTCTGAAAGATTGTGTGACTGGAGTAATGATGCTAAAAATTCAGCTTTGAAAGTCAGCTTTGATTGTTCCTAATAAACTGTTTAACTTTACTTGCAAGTGAATCTCAAGTTATTTTGTGTGATATTTAACTATATTCTAAATAAACTACAAACAAAAACTATATACATTTCTTTTGTCTTCACATTCTTTATTGTAACTCTTCCCTCTCAGTCACATACCTGACTGAAAGGCTCGTTATGCAGCTTACAATTCGGGCCTATGTCTTCTCAGGTGTGAATCACACAAATATTCATGATAGTTGACGCCTACTGACATATGCCCTTTTGAAACAAAAAGTGTCTCAGAAAATTTAAATTAATCGATTGTTTTCTGTGAGTGAGTAAACAAGATGATTTTCACATCATTTTGAAGTAAAAATTCTAGGCTACAAGCTCCAGGTTTGAGAGTCTTGTGAACAAATGTTGTTTATGTGTTTTATGACCTTATTTCAGTGACTTCAAAAGTGTAGTTTTTTACTAACCATGCATAAACGTTGTTTTCTCAAAAACACAATCATGTACATACATGCTATTTACATATTATTGTAGTTCAGTTTGTACTGATTACAGTGTTATTAGACTTTAGCCATGAATATGTTTATAAGCAACTGAAAAAAGCACAAAAGTCAGGGGATGTCAAAACTTCTCCAGGCCCCCAAAACCCCATAGACCTCAGAGGGTTAAATCCAATATCTTTTTCTCACATCTCCCATACAGAGAGAGAAAAACATCTTTATTAAAACACAACATTTTCAATCACAGAAAAAACTTTCCAAAAATACAAGCCAAATATTTAACCATACAGATACCCCCCAACAAATTACCTAAAAAAAAAAACAAAAAAAAACAAAAATAATAATAATAATAATAATAATAATAATAATAATAATAGTAGTAGTAGTAGATTACAAAAATTAGATTTTTTTTTTTAAAGCAATCAACAATTCACCGTTTTATATCAATCAACCCATGACCTCCTTCTTGAACAGGGAGGAACAAAGCAGCAGAGCGAATCCAGTGTTGTCCAGACCAGAAAAAAGTCCCACAGGTGGTTATAACACAGTTAGCTTGTGCCAGAGAGTAGAAACAACCAAATTATTGGTCACCGCAATTCTTCCCCATAAGAAAGCTGAGGTAGCCAATATTTCCATCTAGACAACTTTGTGCACACCTTCTCTTACTGTACCCTCCCAGATTAACTTTTGAAAAGTGTCCGATCCCAAAAAAATCCCCAATAATTGAATTTCTTCTCTGCCCCATCTAAGATCCCATGGCAATTGTGGGAGACTTTCAAACTGCCCAAAAATCTTCACTTTTATTCCAGTTTACTTTTGCCGATGAAGCTTTCTCATAACAAGAACTTCAGATAACCTATTAATATCAGAATCAGAATCAGAAGAGCTTTATCACGAAGTATGTTTACACACAAAAGGAATTTGACCTGACGGCAGGAGCTTCCAGTGCAGAAGAAAGTACAACATAGTGCAGACATGCATAGGAATAACACAGTAGGGACGTAATTTAACACTAATATAAAAACAAAACATTAAATAATGTACTATATATACAGAAATAGAAGTATAGGAAAAAAAAATTAATTGTTTAGATAAATGTACAGGTAAGTAATTAGTGTGCAGATATGTTATTTACAAAGTGTGCAGTTTAATATAAATATGTCAGATAACTATGTAAGTTGTGATGGATGTTGTATAATTATGAAGATTAATTGTTCAGGTTGAATAAAGCCTGCGGGAAAAAAACTGTTCTTGTGTCTGGCTGTTCTGGTGGTCAGTGCTCTGTAGCGCTGACCAGAAGGCAACAGTTTGAAGAGAGAGTGTGCTTGGTGTGAGGGGTCCAAGGTGATTTTTTTTAGCCCTTTTCCTCACTCTGGAGATATAAAGATCTTGGAGGCTGGGCAGAGGGCCACCAATGATCCTTTCAGCAGTCCTTACTGTCCGCTGTAGTCTCTTGATATCTGATTTGGTAGCTAAACCAAACCAGACAGTTATGGATGAATGAATGATTAACATCATTATCCTCATTATGATTAACAAAAACGGTAATATCATCAGCATAGGCAGAAAAGATAAACCAAAAACACCACTGTCCCACCACTGTTTAAAATTTTCAAAATTACTTTTCTTTTCTCCAATTTTGCCAGAAAAAATACAATTATCACAAAAAACAGCATCCTGCTGCAACTTAACATTGAAATGCCAAAATGAAGACTTCTTGGGTAATTTAGACATAACAGTAGTCATAGAGATCAAATGATGATCTGAAAATCCTAAAAATCCAACAATCTTTTACTCGATTACTAAAGCATTTTGACACACAAAATCTGTCCAGCTGGGCAGCATTGACTCTGTTATTAAAATCCTTGGCCCACATATACTGTCTGTCAGTAGAAGGTTTAATTCTCCACATATCCAAGAGTTTAAAATCTTTTATCAGTTTAGACAATGAGCCTGAAAACTGTGAAAACTTAATTCACAGTATCACTATGTGTTTCTTGAAGAAAAACAATATTAAGTTTCTTTTGTTCAACAATTTCAATAACAAGTGCATGCTTATAACTATCCCTCCCAACATTAATGTTTAGAACCTGTCCTTAAAGGGTTAGTTGAACCAAAAATTAAAATTAACCCATAAATTACTCACACTCAAGGCATCCTAGGTATATATGACTTTCTTCTTTCAGACGAATCCAGTCAGAGTTACATAAAAAATTGTCTTTGATCTTTCAAGCTGTTGGGGGCAAAGGCCTCCTGTAGTGAATCGATGCGTTTTTGTAAGAAAAAATATCTATATTTAAAATGTAATAATCACTTTAATGTAGCTTGCGCTAACAGTTGTACACGGAAGCAGCTCCGGGAGGATGACATATGGAGGTTTAGATACCCACACAATAGCGTCTCAAACGCTCACCACACAACATCCTTCTGACCCTTCAATTTTGTTCCTCCTACTTAAATATATTGCCATTTTCGCTTCACCTATAATGAAATTTAATAGTTGACATTTTATTCTATTTTTTGCTGCATATGGATAGCCAAAAAAAAAAAATCTGAACAGTAAAAAACTTCATTTAAACTTCTAAACAACAATTTAAGAAAGTCAAAAAAATAACCCATCTTGTACACTCCATAAAACAATGAAAAATTGTCTCCCTTTTTTCACAAAAAGGACAAACATTACATACATTTGGGTTAATTACACTAACAAAAGAGTTAACAGCAACTGCGCCGTGT
The DNA here is from genome assembly GCF_018340385.1 of Cyprinus carpio. Classification (NCBI taxonomy): domain Eukaryota; kingdom Metazoa; phylum Chordata; class Actinopteri; order Cypriniformes; family Cyprinidae; genus Cyprinus; species Cyprinus carpio. The sequence goes on along the minus strand of NC_056575.1, from coordinate 32,623,039 downwards.
AAATTCTCCATTGAAGATCCCCCACTCTCTTTTCTAAAGGGGGTTTATACAAAATTCTCCCACCCAGGTTTTACATTCGTATCAAAACCTAGTTTGTCTCTCCAAACAGTCTCTACTCTCCCATTTAAAGTTTTCTTATTTAAAACCTTATCACAACTTCTATAAATTTTTTCCTGTCAGCCTCATGAAAGCTTAAGTCTTCTATGTTCTCCAACATCTCCCCGTTAGCTCCTTTAAGATCAGGAGTAATGTATAACTCTGGAAAAGGATCCTTCTTATTTGGAAACACCTTTCCTTCACCGTAACTCAACAGGAGAGACTTTTCTTCTACTGTCAGTTTCTGATTTAACACCTCCAGCAGTTTCCCTGCTAACCTTTCAGATTTTAAACTTAAACAAGAGGCTACCCCTTCTGAGTTATTTAACTCAGGACCCCCTGAAACTATTAGATGATGAAAGTTGAACTTTTCTTGATGTACAGATGACATTTTCAAAGCCCCATCCGATTTCACTTGATACATCAAATCTAGATCCCTAACACAGTCGGTTCTTCAAGTAACCAATGCAAAGACTCAGAAACCCCCTCTTCTCCTTTTAAAAAGGCTCCATACTCTAAAAATCCTTTAAAAAAAAGGGGTCAGTCCCATTCACTTTGTATCTTACTAGAGTCCAATAAAAACAAGTAGAGTCCAAACCCAAACCTCCAGCTTGTCTTAAAATAAAATTAGCAATGTTTCTCCAGACAAGATCTTCAGGACCTGCTAAAAGTCTTTGAATGAACTGTAAGCGAAAGGTTGCTCCTCTGCTGACCAGGGTGTATTAGTCCTTGTCCCCCTTCTTCTCTAGGAAGATAGAGTACACTCTGTGGTACCCAATGTAAACTTAGTCCAAAAAAAATCCACTATGATGGCCTGCAGCTTTGCAAGAAGTCCACTTGGCGGCTCAGTACATGCTAAGCGATGCCAGAACTTTGAAGCCACCAAATTATTAATGACTGTGACCCGTCCCCTGAATGACATTTTTGGCCACAACCATCTCCATTTTTCTAGACGTCCTTTTGTTTGTTTTCTCCAAAACACCTTCCCAGTTTTTCTGCATCATGGAATCATCCCCAAGATATACACCTAAATATTTTAAAACCACTTTTTCTTCCACTCAAGTCCACCAGGTAGTTTAGGAAAGCATCTACCTTCCCACTTTCCACAAACTATGGCTTCACTCTTTATCCAGTTTACCTTAGCTGAGGACATTTTTTCCAAAATCATTAATTATTACATGTAACATGTCTACTTCTTTTTGATTTTTTATCATGACAATAATGTCATCAGCATATGCCGATAACTTGATTTTACACTCAGATTGCGGTATACTCCAATCATCAATACTTGCTCTAATTCTTAATAACAGTGGTTCAATAGCTAAGGCATACAACATCCCCGATAGTGCACACCCTTGCCTTATACCTCTTGTAATCTTAAAAGGAGCACTCACCCTCCATTGATTTTAAGTACACTCTCAATGTTTACATATAACACCCCCGATCATTTTGATAAAACCAGGACTGAAACCAAACTCTCCCAGAGTCTGCCAGAGGTAGTTATGCTCAACCCGGTCAAAGGCTTTTTCTTGGTCTAAAGAAATAAGACCAAAGTTTAACCCCAATAATCCAGAGATGTCCAAAATGTCTCTAATTAAATGAATATTATCAAAAATAGACCGATTGGGTACACAGTATGTCTGATCTATATGGATGACTCCACCAATTACATCTCTTAATCGAACCGCTAAGGCTTTGGATAGGATCTCTTCATATCAGAGCATAATAGTGACACAGGTCGCCAGTTCTTTATGTTTCTGAGGTCCCCTTTTTTCGGCAGAAGGGTGATCACTGCTCTCTGGCAGCTTGTAGGCAGCGACCCTCTGGTCAGCTGTCATTAAGCACTTCCAGAAGATCATCTCCGAGTACTGCCCAGAGGGATTTATAAAACTCTACAGGAATACCATCGATCCCCGGGAGCTTTCCCACACTCCATACTCTTTAGGGCATCATATAATTCACCTTTCGTAAAAGGTTTCTCCAGTTCAACATTGGCTCTATCTGGAACTTTAGGTAGACCCACATAAAACTTACTGGCTATATCTTTCACCTCTACGTGTTCACTCTTATACAGCTCTGAATAAAAATCACCGCTCTTTTCCTTATTTCCTTAGGATTTATAATTTCCATGCCAGATTCAGATGTCAAAGAATGCATATTTCTATTTTGTCCGTTTTTCTTTTCAAGTCCAAAAAAAAACTTGGTTGGGCCATCCATCTGCGCTACACTTTGAAAGCGTGAGCGTACCAGAGCACCCTGTGCTTTAACACCCAACAAATCATCCAAAACTTTCTTTTTATTTTTGAGAACTTTAATACATTCTCTGTCTTTAGCAAATTCTATTGAGTTTTGTAATTCTACAATTTCTCTCTCTAGATCTTCAAGTGATCGGGAAATGTCTCTAGAAGCACTGAAAGTGTACAACCGGCACAGTTGCTGTATTTCTATTTTAGCATTATCCCACCATTGCTGTAGAGAGTCAAACGAGGACTTCCTATCCTTAGTTTTTTCCAAAAATAACCAAACACCTCACAAAAAAAGTTATCTTGCAATAACCCAACATTAAAGTGCCAATAAGCACTCCTTGGCTTTACATTAGTAACAAAGACATTACAACTGACTAAACCATGATCTGTAAAACTTACAGGTGAAATTACACAATGCTTAATAATATTAAAATGATATTTAAAACAATACCACCTGTCTAGTCTAGCCATTGTCACATAATCTTCTCTCACTTGTGTCCATGTATATTGTCTCTGAGTTTTATTCAGCACCCTCCAAATGTCATATAACTCATGTTCTTTCATTATTTGTCTCAAAGCACGTTGTGATGCTATATGTGGCTCTTTATGGTTCCTATCAATGTTATCATCCTCTGTGCAATTAAAATCACCCCCTAGGAATAAATACTCTTCCGATTTACAATTTTTAACTATATCTTTAACTTTGTTTAAAAACAAAACTCTTTCCCCTCCCATACTGGGGCATACAGGTTTATAAATACAACAGTAAAATGTTCAAACTTGACCCGTATTTTCAACAACTGTCCCCCAACTACATTTTCCACTTCACATGAAACCTGATTGATATTTTTCCTTAGTAAAATTGCCACACCTCCACTATTACTAGTCTTATGGCTCATAAACACTTCTCCCTCCCCATTCCATCATCCATTCACTTTCATTTTTTTCATCACTATGTGTCTCTTGAAGAAACATAACATCAATATTTTTTTGCCTTATTAATTCAAAAAGCATTGCTCTTTTTCTGTAATCCCTTGCACCGTTTATGTTTAGGCTGCCCCAGTCTTAAATTACTCATAAATAAGTGAATAAAAAAAGAAAAATGCACAACACAAACACAGAAAACTAACAAAGAGAAAAGAAAAATTAAAACACTTCTTTCTCATCATTTAGCATATTGGATCTCAACTTTTGAACAACTTTCTTTAGCCTGTATACTTCCTGTTCTGTAAGACCCCCCAGCCCTATTTCTTTCATTGCCATTCTTGCTGATTCTATAAACAATTCACGATCAGGAAAAAACTCTTGTACTTGAACTCCCTTCATCCCTTTTGTGCTCTGCAAAAAGGTCTTAATTTTTCCAAGTACTCCTCCCCGATCTTCTTAGAGACTGAGTCAACCGAGCTCACGGATTCACTCTCACTTCCTGTTACAGAATCATCAGACTCATTATGGTCAGATATAGTTTCTTCAACCATCGTTTCTTTCATCTGTTTTTCTTGAACCTGTTCTTTCTTAGCTTTTTTTCCAACTCTCTTTCCTCTAGTTTTTCTCTTCAGTGTCGGTGTTTTGAAACAGATTGTCATCTTCAGTCATGTCAATATCTCTTGGGATTTCTACCTCCACAACAGGGCCAGCCGCATCATTTATTTTTTCAACATCTTCTCCTAATCCTTCCTCATTACTCTTATTCACAGTTTCTTCTTGATTAACTCTTCCATCATTCTCAAACGATTCCCTGCCTTTTTTCCTGATTTTCATTTTCCTCCTTATCTTTCTGTCCCTCTCTTTCAATGTCACTTATTGTTGCTTCGTGTTCTACATTCTCTGGACACGCACGGGCCAGATGTCCTCCTTGTCTGCAAATGAAACATTTCATTGTTTCCGATGTGGCGTAAATCACATAATCAAACTCTTCCAGCCTAAACTTTATTGCAAGATTTAACTCCGCACTCTCACTGTTTAAAAATCATGTACACTTGTCGTCGGAAAGAAACAACATGTTTTAACTGCGCCGATTTACAGTTTAAAGCAATCTTTTTAAACTGGGAAACAATTTTTTCCATGTCTGGCCAATTTTCTCTGAATCACTTCATCTTTTATGAAAGGTGGAACATTTGACAACAAGATTTTTTTTTGCCGGTTGCATCAAAGGCATTACCGGTGTGTACGACTCATTGATCACTATTTCCATTTGCAACGATCTCATTTACCTTGTTCACATCATCTAAAAACAAAAAAAATTGCACTGTTCATTCTTGATGCTGACAAAATACTTTTGTAACCAACAACTTTCGCTACAGCTATGCTACACTCCTCTCTTGAGCAGCGTTCCGCGGGGATAACTTTGATGCCATTCCGCCGCGTTAGCTTATCAAGCGGTACGCTTTCGGACGCTGCCATTCCAGACAGCACACGCTGAATAACAGCGCTTCACTTTCCCTAACTCCAGCAAACCCCACACAGTACACCAAACGCTTTGCCAAAGAATAAAGAAAAGATAGAAACTCACTCAGCCCGCAGGCAGACACTCTCACACTCCACACCCGTTCAGCTCAAACGCCTCACGCATGCGCACAGAGAGAGAGAGAAAGAGAGAGAGAGAGACACCAAAAAATGCAACCAGACATGCAGACCACAGATGCACCAGATGTGGGAGTTCAAAATGCGTATTAAAAGTTCAAAAACATTCCCCAGGACTTCATTTATGGTTTTGTCAGCGGACAGAATTGTACAAACATCACATTTCCTTCCCAGGAGGTCACAGGTTTCCACATCTGGATGTTACTGTATAATGAGGTCAGAGGTCACATCTAGATATATATTTTTTATGAGGTTAGAGGTCAAAGTCATTAATCATCTTGACACAAATTCCTGGCTACTTACTACTCAAGATAAATAGATATTTCTGAAAAATTCAAAATTAAGAAAAACTAAAATATTTCACTTGAACTACAGAAGTTTATCTTAAGATGGGCCTGTATGTGTCTTGATGAACATTTGCAATAATTCAGGGAATGCTAACTTCCACAGGGAATACCTTGATTCCAAGGTACTTTAGATTAACGCATCTTCAGATTTGTGCAAACAAATATCAACCCAATAACTTCTCTTGTGACAAATGCACTAAGGTTTTGTTGTAGAAATAATATTTTTCAATGATTTTGCACAGAGAGAGCCTTTTAAAAAAAACATATATTTTTGCAAGAAGGTTAGACAATACAGTATTGAGCCCTGCAGAATGTGTGAACAAAAATTATGAGCATGCTTCTCTGCTTATATACCCTTTGGCCCATTGTTTTCACAAGCAGACTTCATAATATCACTAATTCAATGGTTGTATGGTCCGTGAACTTTTGGATCTATTAATTTTTCGTTTTTTAACATTGACGAAAAAAAAAAAAACGAATGGTGGTTCTATTTTTAAATGTTATGCTGAAAACCAAAATTTTAATTAGAACCATACACACAAAATGCTGCCCAAAAGAAGCTACACATTTTATTTAGCTTGTTTTCAGATTTTTGTTTATGGCTTTTTGCACCTTTAATAAACATTAGAAAAATGAAATTACAGTTAGGTCCATATATTTGGACACACTGACACAATTTCAGCTCTGTATGCCACCAGAACAGAAATAAAATGTAGACTTTAAGGTTTAATTCAAGGGGTTGAACTAAAATGTAACAAAAAATGCATATGAATTACAAACATTTTTATACACAGTCCCCCCATTATCAGGGGCTCAAATGTAATTGGACAAACAAAAAAATAATATAAAATAAAAAATTTTAGTTTTGTTGAGAATTCTTTGCAGGCAGTTACTGCTTTGAGTCTGAAACTCATGGACATCAGCACAGACTGGTTTCCTGTTTTGTGATGCTTTGCAAGGTCTTTACTGCAGCTGTCTTCAGTTGTAGTTTTTTTGTGGGTTTTTCTGCTTTTAGTTTTGTTTTCAGCAGTGAAATGCAGCTCAATCGGGTTGAAATCAGAAGATTAACTCTGCCATTGCAGAATATTCCACTTTTTACCTTCAAAAACTCCTGGGTTACTTTTGCTGTATGTTTTGTGTCACTGTCCATTATGAAGCACTGCCCAAACAACTTTGCTGCATTTGGTTGATGTACAGCGCTCTCTTCCACCTTGAGACCCTCGAGTAAGACACTGAACCCACTGCTCCGGGTTTGTGTTCACAGTGTGTGTGTGTTTGTTCACTACTCACTGCTGTGTGTGTGTGTGTGTGTGCACTTGTGATGGGATAAAGGCAGAGCACAAATTCAGACTATGGGTTTACCATACTTGGCCACACATCACGTCACGTTATAATATTTTCAGAGTGGTGAGCTCAGTGTTGAAGTTTAGAAATGTTACTGCTGGCTGGGAAAGTTCAGTTTGTTTGACTGCAGAGGTTGAAAAAACATACAGTAAATACAATCAATTTTAATATGATATAATTGTCTGTAACTTTTGACCAGTATTTTTAAATTACTACTGAATTGTGATCAGTAGACCATCATTCCATCAACTTGATCAAATTTGATAGAAGTTAGTCCAAAGGTATAGAAGGAGTTTGAAATGGCAAGTCACGGTTGTCATAACACACAGCCACAACATTGGAGCAAGTTTTCTTCAGAAAATTCAAAATGGTCCTTACAGTTAAAAAATTAGTAGCATAAACATGAGGGCAAGTTTGAGCTGTTGGTGGCGCTAGAAGGTTTGAGTTACAGGCCTAAAATTGGTTGTTGTTAATCTTCAGCCTATTCTCTATGTGTGTGCCAAATTTCATAACTTTTATTCAAACGGGTCTCTCTCACTCTCTTATCCTCATAGGTCCCTCTATAGGGTCATAGGGCAGGAGTCTATCCCAGTATCCTCTGCCCAGGGCTGATATGGATCAGACCATCAGTCAACTCTCAACACATCGTCTGTAACATTAATAGCTCTGAAGAGATGCACTGGATTTAAGTAATTAGAGCACACCTTTTGATTAATGTAGGAGGAAAGTAAATACATCCAGCAATTTAAAACTAAAACCTTAAAAAATGAATAATTATAACACCATATGTTGTATTTGAAAATCTGATTTTTTTTATGTTTACTAATTTTTTTAGAGCAGAGACATTAAAGTCAGATTGCAAAGTCTTTATTGCTTCCTTCTAAACTATGTTTAAGGCAATATATGCAAGATTGTATTTTCCCAGTAACTTTTTGCTTTAACTTTGTTAGTCTGTGTATTGTATTTAATTCTTTGTGGAACCTTTTGTCTAGTTTTAATCAAGCAAGGTGTCTCAAGGTGGTAAAGTGAGACATTACATGTTTCCTGTGGTATTTTCAGAGCTGTGTTCTCACTGTTGAGGTTTTGGAAACTACAATAAAGCAGAAATCAGCTCTGAACCAAGATTAGACTGATGGGAATCATTTCTGTTGGTAGTTTCTCTTCTTTCTTTTAGCAGGTTAAATTCTGTGTCAGTCTCAACATCTCAACCGTGTAGAAGCTGCTGAGGATCTGAAAAGACTAGCAGAAAATGGCTGAAAAGTGTCATTTGTGTCTGCTGGGACTGATCATTCTCTCTTCACTTCTCAAAGGTAAACACATTTCTACATGCCCTTTAAAGAGTTCAATATAGATATACACACGTACAAATGTTTTACTAGAGCTGGTCTGGCACTGAGTCTGGGAATGAATCAGTTTGCTTTATTCTTCCTGACATTCATGTGATGATCTCAGTCACAATTGCAAATACTGTTTTATTTGTAAATGCACTGACATCTGACACTGCTGTCACACGAGTTTGTTTATGAAGCATCATCTATTAATACAGAGCATTGTAGCATGTTAGAGTGAACTGGGCACCGATAATGTGATCAGAACTGTGCCAAAACTTACCAAGCAGTAGAACTTAACAAGAGGCCCCAAAGAAAGCATAGATGACCATAAATCAAATATCCTGCCGCCAGCAAATCTGAAGCAAGGATAAGCTCACAGCTTTCAAAACGAATACTAGAAAAGCCCCTCCAACATTGTTAGCTTTAACCCAAGATTAATATGGTAGAGATTATTATACTAATATGGTAAAGATTATTATACTCTGCAAGAGCGGGAAAACTCACTACTGTGTGACTAAAGGATAACATAACTACACCTGAGCTAAAACACTATGTGATTGGTCAAGTCAGCAACTCGTGTGAATGTCTGTTTTTGTTACATTATATGTCTTAGAATTTCAAATGTAGTCCTGTTTGAATGTAAAGAGAAGAATCTTGTGTCTTGTGCTTACAGGTTAATCTCTTAAACTGCCGATCTTGTTACCAATGCTGGTAAACCCATGTTCTCACTGTGTTTTGAATATTAATGTCCATTGCAGTGTTGATAGTTATGGCTATTGAATTAATCGCTGACCGATTCATTGGATCAGCCGAAAAACAGTGATTCTTTCAAAATGTCCTATAAATAAAATAATTCCTTTAGAGCAAAATCTGACTGTTTCCCTTACATGATCACTCAAATTGTGTTTCAGGTACCAGTGGAGAGGATGAGGCTCATGTGTTCATCAGTTCTGGTGAAAATGTCCGTCTGCGCTGTAATAATGCTCTTCATGACTGCAAATCAACTACATGGCTCTATAACAGATTCATTCATTCAGGAACAGTTGAAGTGATTGGTTTAGGGATAAAGAAGAAACACACAGAGAGTCATGAGAGACTGAGTCTGGGGTCTGACTGCTCTCTGAACATCAAGAACGTCACAAAAAGAGATTATGGATCTTACATCTGCCAACAATGGACAGATGTGAATGGACAACACCAACAAGAAGGAACTGATGCTTATGTTTTTTTGCATGTTCTTCATGGTAATTTTATGATTATGTGGTTGATTTAAAAAGGGCAAATGCTTCATTTAAATTCCCATGATGATTGAAAAGTGTGTGATTTGTGTGTTATTTTGTGTTTCAGTCTCTTCGTCGTCATCATCCTCACAGACTGAGATCAGTGCAGGCCGCTCTGTGACTCTCTCCTGTCAGTTGTATTCATATTCATTTGCTGGAGTCTCCTGTTATCATTGGATCAGTTCCGACAGAATTCAGCTGTTCTGGGTGAATCAGGCTGGTGTTAAATTTACGATATCAGACTCCAGATATCAGATATTATTCTCAGCAGGACACTGTATCAGCACTCTGAATACAACACTCCTGAATGAAGATGACATCAGAGGGTGGAAATGTGAAGTCACTCACAGAAATCAACTCAAAACCTCAGCCAAATATACTGTCAGGATTTCAGGTGAGAAATCAATCTCATCAGTCAGATATTAACAGTCTCTTTTAGATGTGCTAGTATAGTGCTAGTTATCTTGTTTACTAATTAAAATATGATTGTCATATTTTACAGTATGATTAATCTGAACATTCATCTTTACAGCTCAAGCTGTGATTCCAGTCCACAACACAAAATCAACTCTAAAGACAGCAGTAACTTCTACACAAGGTACAGTCAACAAAAAAAGAACTTTCACTGCTGTGAGTTTTACTGAATCCTCTCTTGTCCATGTTATTTAACAAATGCATGAAATTCATTCCTGAATGAGTCCTTTTGAAAGAATCAAATGTTTCCTTTAAGTTGGTCACCCCGAGTCACGTCAGTGACCGACAAATTGGGATCTCGCTTCAAGAGACCAATCTACTGAGTGTAAACAAAAATGAGCCAATGCACATTGGCATTTGATAACTGCATCCAGCTGCTGCTTGTCGCGGCACGAGAATAAGTAGGCAGCAGGTGCAATGCATATTCAGCTTTTCGCCTCAGAGCCGAGCAGTTCTATTGTTTCTTCAGCACTAGTGTTGGTGTGACGGCCCTGCAGTTGTGGTTCCGTTGTGCGCTTCAGCACTTTGAAAGAGCTAATTTCCCTGAAAGAGCATACACTTGTACATCTTTGTAAAGATGACTGTGCGTCTTTCTAAAGATGCTGTTTCACCCGTGTGTTTCTGGATGCGGTCGTTACCTGGCACCAGATGACAGTCACGATTGTTGCATCACGTGTTTGGGCTTCGAGCACGCTGAAGCTGCCTTCGTGGATTAGACATACAACTGCTGTAGCGGCATGACCATCACGACGTTGCGGTTGAGACTCCAATACCTCAAGAGGGGTGGAGACCCCTTATCTATGCCCCGATCTAATTCCCCTTCTGTTCCGCAGAAGAGGATTACTTCGGTGAATAAGCAGGTTAACCTGAGGGTTACAGTGCAACCCTCTACGGACACCTTGGCAATTGAATCGCCATTGGCTAGTTAATTTTTTAGTTTACTCGCCAGAACGATAAATATATTAGGGGTGTAATGGTACACGTATTCGTACTGAACCATTCGGTACGCATGTGTCCCTGAACGAGTACAGTTTTTTTATGTTTGTTTTTTTTCTTTGATGTGGCATGACAGATCGCTATATAAATGCCTTGGAGAGCCGCTTCTGGTACAGTTCAGAAATGTGCTGGTATAAACCCAACACAACTTGTATTATTCCTTCCTCTGTACTACTAGTTTTACGCGAATAAACAAGTAAGAGAATTTCTTCACTTGAGAAATTAAGTTTATAGAGGAGCATTTCACAAAATATTACACCATATAGGCTATTCATTATATTTTACTTAACCTGTTAAGACTTAATTATTTAATAGATTAATTTAAACATACGTTATGAAACATGCTATTACAGCCAGTCTGTAATTGAATATCTTTTAACAAATAGCTTAGAAATGTTATTATTTATAAGTTAATTTAAAAATTGCATTATGTGTAATTTACGTTTGCATACAATTTTGTTTTTAAAGTGTTGATCTAGTTAAAAATAAATATTAATTAAATGTAAGTTTGGGTTAAGTTGTTAGGCCTAATTGTAACCTTATAATGTAAAAGGGCTCTCTATAGTTTTAAGCAAAAGCTGAGGTAGTTTTTTATCACTAAGAAAATTTAAACTATAACTGAATGTACATAAAGAAAGTGCAATCTGTTCAGTAAACCACTGTTTATTAAAAAAATTTCTCCTGCTGTACCGAAATCATACCAAACCATGATGTTGCTGTACCGAAATCATAAAAAACAATTATGTAAAAACTGAGGTATGTACATATATATGTTTGTAAAATGGAACAGTTTTTTAAATAACTGAAAGTACTCATCAGTCAGTCAAGCATTATAACATGATGATCGATATTATTTAATGATAAAACTTTAGTAATCAGAATTAAAACTTGATAACCATGTATGAATGCATATTAGGCAAGGCAAGGCAAGTTTATTTATATAGCACATTTCGTACACAATGGTAATTCAAAGTGCTTTACATAAAAGAAATTAAAATAATCATGAAGAAAAATAATAACAAAAATAAAACAAGCAATTTTAAAAACATAAAACAAGCAATTTTAAAACATTGGAAATGATTTAAAAATTGACTTATTTAAAATGAATTTAAAACAGTTAAAAAGAGAAAATGATTTTACATAGAATACAGTGAATATGTAAAATACAGTGCAATCAGTTCGGACATCGCACAGTGATCATTCAATAAATGCACAGCTAAACAGATGAGTTTTTGAGTCTAGATTTAAAAGTGACTAATGTTTCAGCACATCTGATCTCTTCTGGAAGTTGATTCCAGCTGCGGGCGGCATAGTAACTAAAAGCAGACCACCCTTGTTTTGTGTGAACCCTTGGTATTTCTAACTGACTCGATCCTAATGATCTGAGTGCTCTGTTAGGTTTATAAGTGAACATATCTGCAATATATTTTGGTCCTAGGTCATTGAGTGATTTATAAACAACTAAAAGTACTTTAAAATCAATCCTAAATGTAACTGGAAGCCAGAGTAAGGACCTGAAGGACTGGTGTGATATGCTCAGATTTTCTGGTTCTAGTCAGAATCCTGGCAGCAGTGTTCTGGATGAGCTGCAGCTGTCTAATGGTCTTTTTGGGAAGGCAGGTGAGGAGACCATTACAGTAGCCCACCCTGCTGGTGATAAAGGCATGAACAAGTTTCTCTAAGTCTTGACTGGAAAAACAAAAGATCTAATTCTTGCAATGTTTTTTAGATGATAGTATGCTGATTTAGTTACTGCTTTGACATGACTACTGAAACTAAGGTCTATCTCCAGAATCACACCAAGATTCCTGACTTGATTTTTAGTTGTTTGTCCCCTTGAGTCAAGGTATACATTCACCTTGAAAACTTCATCTTTGTTTCCAAATGCAATGACTTCAGTTTTGTTCTTTGTTTAACTGAAGAAAGTTATGGCACATCCAGCTGTTAATATCATCAGTCCACTGGCAGAGGGAGTCAATGGGGCTGTAGTCATTTGGCGATAAGGCTAGGTCATTTTAACTGAACTTCGGACTGGTGGTGGTGCTTTTTTGGTCATTCAAGTAACGATGAGGCTGAGGCAGTATGAGAATCCATTTGCAGGAGTTTATTAAGGGAAGATCTTACAATCAGAGTTGTGAAACCAGGCAAAGTGTCAGTACCGTAATGGCAGTCCGATCTTTCAACATGCACAGGGGTAATCCAGTATGCAGAGACGAGTAGGCAGGCAAACAGGTCAAACACAAACATCAGTCCAATCAGGCAGTAAATCCAATGGGGCAATCCAAGAGACATGAATGAGGAAACAGGCAGAATCGTAAACAAACAGGCAGTCAGAATAATCACAAGGAAACCGCTAAACTGACAATACTTCGTAGTGAAGTAACATGCTGACTCATGTTAAATAGTCCCAAACAGGAAATGACTGTAGAAGCAGAGGGAGCGGTGATCAGTCAATACTCAGGTGAGAGCTCCCTCTGCTGGCGTGGCGTTACATCTGCTAATAAGAACAATATAAATGCACTAAGGATTAATGAGCTGGTAGATTCATGACTATTAATCAGGTTGTGTGTGTTCGCTCAAACTGATTTACTGAAATCAAAACAGGGACGATAATAGGTGAGCACCAGCTAATGAGATTGCTGTTTGTGCATTAGCTCTGCCTACTACTGGAAAAAGCGGCAGTTCTTATAAGCTGAAGAATTACAAAGGAATGCTGTTATTTTGACAGGAAAATACAACAAAGAATATCGTTTACATGTAGCACGTCAATTATCTCTCTCTCTCTCTGTGTGAAACAAAGCAATGGCGAGTCGTGTGCCTTCACACTAGAGTTTATGGTACGTGAAATACAGGTGCACTACACATCCATTCAGATGAACTGAAAAATAGCACAGATCACTTGACGGAGATGGAAACTTTGAAGAACTCAGAGAGTTCGGCGAGTGAAAATATATCTGTGCTAAAGTTATACTTAGCCTCCAACTCACACACTGGCGAGTAAAATCTGAGAATGTATTAGCCATTGGCTGACTAAATTATGTCTAATATTAGCCAGAGTGAATATTTAGTTGAATATGCGAGTGATTTACTCACAATGTAGAGGGTTACAGTGGGGGCAAACCTGCCGAGTAAATCTCTGTGGGCCCCCCCACTCCTCTAGCACACCACAAGCTGTGGTGCTTCCAGGTAGATGTGCCGGTCCTTCTCATGGGGGGCTGGCCGTTTCATTCGGTGCTCCTCTAGATAAACAGATGTCAATTTCATCATCGGAGGGTGAGCTGGAGTCTGGGGATGAGGACTCTGCTGCTTTGCCCCCTTCGGGGAGAGTAGCATTGCCCGATCCTGACCCAGAATTGACAGCTATGCTTTCCCGGGCTGCCAAGGCGGTCAGCTCGAGTGGAGAGAACCACCGTGTACCAAGCCGTCTCAGCTCCCTCCAGTGCCATTCTTCCCGAAGTGCATGAGGAGATGACTAGATCATAGACGGCACCTTTTTCTGCCCGAAACTGGTCTGGTGCCTCCTCCCTCACTACCCTTGATGGTGGGCCAGCCAGGGGATACACAGTAGAGTGCGCATTTGCGATGCAATTGTGTCCAAGGAGCCCTTCCACCTAGAGGGGTAACCCGCGACTCCCATCCAAGGCCTGTAAGTTCTCATCTGTTCTTATGGCCAAGGCATACAGAGCCGCTGGACAGGCTGCCTCAACCCTGCACGCCATAGCACTCCTGCAGGTATACCTGGCCAAGGAACTAAAGGAGTTGCACAAGGGTAGTGCTGACCCAGGGCTGATGCAAGAGTTGCGCACAGCAACGGACCTCGCCCTGAGAGTGACTAAAGTCACTGCGCGCTTCCTGGGTCAGACGATGGCCACATTGCTGGTCCAGGAACGCCATCCATAACACTATAATACGATAAGAGCTTGCTCAATTACTGAGGTGCTAAACCATTAAGGACTTTATAAGTAATTGGCAGTATTTTAAAATCTATATAATTTTTGATAGGGAGCCAGTGCAGTGTTGATATAACCAGGCTAATATGGTCATATGTTCTGGTTCTAGTAAGAACTCTAGCTGCTGCATTTTGGACTAGCTGGAGTTTGTTTTTAAAGCAGAACAACCACCCAATAAAGCAATACAATAATCAAACCTTGAGATCATGAACGCATGAATTCACCTTTCTGCATTTGACACTGTGCAAAATCAGTGAGGACGAGGAGCAGGTCCTGCTAGTTGCACCTTACTGGCCCACCCAGACCTGGGGGGTATTTCCAAAAAGCAGGTTATGTGACATACCCGGGTGTGTTTGAGGATAAGCGAGTGGATAACCTCAGCTTTCGGTTCCAAAATCAGAGGTTATTTTCAGGGTATGTAAGTAACCATTGCTCTCTTAACATAATCTGCTCTGGAGCAGGTTATGTTCCAAGTTTAGTTCACTTCAGCGCTATCAGCACATGTGTGATCTACTGACGAGCCTTCAGTGGGCGTGACAGATAGCGTACAACATAATATAATATTACAATATGTAATATAGGCTATTTTATATATATATATATATATATATATATATATATATATATAATATATATATATATATATATGGGGGCGCTGCTGAGCTCTAATGGAGTAAGACGTGAGTTTGGAAGCTCCTGCCGATTTTGATTAATATTGTAATTCTTTTGCGCTTTTTCGACACATATTTAGCATAGTCTTGCTCCGCTGATTTTTTTTTTGTTAGGAAGTCTAACTCTGGACTGTGTACGATGGCTGTAAAGAACTCTAAAACTCGCAAAACTATTCAGACGCAACTGCGGCCTAGTCCTCAAATTGCGACCACACCCTCGAGTGGGTCATCTGTTGCTTCAGAGGTTGAGGGCGCCTCGGCGCATACTAACCTTGACATCGATGCACTTAAGCTCGAGTTGTTGGCCTCGGTGAAGAAAGAGATTGCTGATATTTTTAAAAAGGAACTCCAGGATACACTCGGGGATGCTCTGCCTACTATTAGGCTTGACCTGCAAGCGGTAAAGTCACAGCTGGCGAATGATAAAGCTGCTACCGAGGCTACTATGTCCAAGCTTAAAGGTAAGGTTGGAGAAATGGAGCACGCACTCACTGAGTGCTCCGATGACATCGCCGAGATGAAAACTACTATCGAGTGCCTCACAGCTAGCGTAGCCAAACTGGAAAATAAATGTGAAGACTTGGAGTCCAGATCACGGCGTAACAACGTTTAGGATAGTGGTGAGTACCGGAGGGCCCTGACACCTGTACCACTGCAGCTGTGGCCGCCTCTTGCTGAAGGAAGCGTTCAATCTGGAAAAGGAGCCACTTTTGGACTGGTCCCCACCGGACCCTCCAACCCAAACCCAAGCCTGGTGTGACCGTCCGCGAGCCATTGTGTGCAGGTTTCATTATCACAGTGACTGTATGGACATTCTGCGCCGCGCTAGAGAGCTCCGACAGATTAAAGTCAGAGGCGTGACCGTCTCAGTCTTCCCTTACCACACCGCCAAGATAGCTTGGGCTCGTGCTGCATTCAATGAGGTCAGACGCCAACTTCGTGGCATTGATGGTTTTCTCATTTTATGGCTTCTGTATCTATTTGCGCAAGACTGAGAACCTACTGTTATTTGTTTATTTATATTTTCACGTGCGTTACTGTATTCATGCGCATTTGTTAATGTTGAGATCGGCTGGAGTTTTTTCTTTTCTCTCTCGCTTTTGTTTGTTCGGCATGGTCTCCGGGTTGTTCAACATTATTGTGGACAACTTGTGGTTATTGTGGGAAACACTGCTGTCTCCTTTGTTCTGTGGTTACATGGGGACTTTGGGTGTATTTGTGTTTAAGGGATTGTTGGGGTGGGGAGGGTGTTTCACCTCGGCTCTGTATGACCATTTTAATTTTTTTTTATTCAGATGGTTAATGACAATATATATCCCAGCATTGCTGGGTCAGGCACACCTCTCAGATTCATCAGTTGGAATATACGTGGTATGGGTAATCCTGTTAAGAGATCTAAGGTTTTTGCGCACTTGAAACGTTTAAACTCTGATTTAGTATTTTTGCAGGAGACTCACCTTCGTGTTAAAGATCAGTGTAGGTTACATTGCCCCTGGGTAGGCCAAGTCTTCCACTCAAATTTTAATTCAAAAGCAAGGGGGGGTCGCCATTTTAATTAACAAAAAAGTTCAGTTCTCATCCACTGATGTTATTGCTGACAGGAATGGCAGATATCTCATAGTTGCTGGGACCCTGATGCAAAAAAAGGTTTTTGTTGGTAAACGTATACGCCCCGAACTTCGATGATGTGAATTCGCTAACAGATTTTCTGAGTAACATCCCCTTCTTGAACACACACTTGCTGAGCCTTGGTGGGGATCTAAATTGTGTTTTTGACCCAATCTTGGATCGGTCTTATCCTCGAAATCTGACTCGATCTGCTATGTCTAAAGCATTCTCTGATTTTATGGAACAGAATAGTCTTATTGATCCATGGAGATCCCGTAACCCATCTATTAAAAAAATTATCTTTCTTTTCCCAGGTGCACCATTCATACTCTAGAATTGATTACTTTTTTATTGATAGTACACTTAATTCATGTGTTAATTCTTCTGACTATTTAGGTATTGTAATATCTGACCATTCACCTTTATTATTAGATATTCAACTCTCTAATTATAAACCTAGCCCACCACTTTGGAGATTAAACTCTCTTCTTTTGGCAAACAAAGAATTCTGTGAACTCATTTCAAACTCTATTGATGAGTTCTTGTCTTTTAATCACAATGACTCCTCTTCGTATTCATTGCTGTGGGGAAACACTTAAATGTTACCTGAGAGGTCAAATTATTTTTTACTCTGCTCTTTCTAATAAAAAAATTAATGGTAAGCTTAATGCACTTACATCTGTGATTAGTAACCTTGATCAGAAATATGCATTGAACCCTTCTCCAGAATTACTTAAGCAGCGTCTCGATTTGCAAGCAGAATTTGATCTTATTTCAACTAAAGAGGCAGAGCGCTTGCTACTACTACGTAGCCGTGGCTCATACTACGAACAGGTGATAAGGCAAGTCGTTTACTGGCACATCAGATACAACGACAGGCCCACTTCCCGTTTGATACCTACTATTAAAAACACTTATGACACTATTACCGCAGACCCCTTAGAAATTAATGCTACCTTTAAATTATTTTACTCTTTATTATATAAATCTGAATTTCCTACTGATAACACTAAAATGAATACATTTCTACAGAATCTTTCGAATCCTGTCATTGATTCTATTACTGCCATGCAAATGGACTCTCCACTCTCTCTTGAAGAAGTATTAAATGCAATTAATGTCATGCAATCTAATAAAGCCCCATGCCCCGACGGGTTTCCGATTGAATTTTTAAAAAAAAATTACTGGCAAATTGGCACCATTACTTTTATCCGTATTCACTGAATCCCTGGAAAGTGGTTCTTTACCACCAACCATGACACAAGCCACTATTGCTCTCCTTCTCAAAAAGGACAAAGATTCAACCTCCTGTGGGTCTTACAGACCATTGTCTTTGCTTAATGCTGATGTCAAGGTGTTGGCTAAGGTAATGGTATCCCGCTTAGAGAATGTGCTTCCTCATATTATATCCGAAGAGCAAAATGGTTTTATAAAGGGACGTCAATTGTTTTTTATTACCCGTACACTTTTCAATATAATTTACCCTAAACACTCTGCTGAACTTCCTGAGCTTGTGATTTCTTTGGACGCCGAGAAGGCATTTGATAGGGTAGAGTGGGAGTACTTGTTTGCAGTTTAAAAAAAAATTGGATTTGGTGAAAATTTTACTTCTTGGATTCGCCTCCTCTATTCATCTCCTAAGGCCAGTGTTCATACTAATGATGTTTATTCTGATTATTTTACCCTTGAACGGGGAACTCGACAAGGGTGTCCCTTATCACCTTTGCTCTTTGCTATTGCCATCGAGCCTCTGAATAAAGGGGAAGATCTTAATGTAATTGACAAAGGAATCATCCGTAATAGAACTGAATATAAACTATCATTGTATGCGGATGATTTGCTATTGTATATATCTGATCCCTCACTCTCTATCCCTGCTGTTTTAAGTATTCTGGAGAACTTCAGCTCTTTTTCAGGTTATAAATTAAATTTGGAGAAAAGTGAGTGTTTTCCCATTAATACTGCAGCATGTCATATGCAACAGTCAGATGTGCCTTTTCGATTTAGTCCATCAGGGTTCAAATACCTCGGTGTCAACGTGACTCGTTCTTTGTCTAGCCTTGCTTCTGCGAATTTCACTCCCCTTATCTCTAAGATTACAACCAATATTCAAAGATGGGGTAACCTCCCCCTTTCTTTAATCGGCAAGATCAATGTTGTTAAAATTAATATTTTACCAAAATTTATATTCTTATTCCAGTCAATTCCTCTTTTTCTGCCAAAGAATTTTTTTGACGCACTTGATAAGTTAATTTGTTCTTTTATTTGGGGTGGAAAAACCACCTAGGATTCGTAAAACTCTACTGCAGAGATCAGACTTAGTGGGGGACTAGCATTACCCAATTTTTTTAATTACTATTGGGCGGCTCACATTCATAAACTTTGCTACTGGTTAAAATCCCCAGGATCCTCTTGGTGTAAATTGGAACTATCATCCTGTAAGGGATCTTCTCTACCTGCTTTACTTTGTACCTCTTTACCCACAACACCTTCTCTATATACCGATAATCAAGTGGTTCTTAACACGCTCAAAATCTGGTATCAATTCAGACGACACTTTAAATTTGTAAATGGTTCTTCCTTGGGTCCTATCAATGATAACCACTTATTTCCTCCATCGCTTTCGAATTCGACATTTTCACTGTGGTACGACAAGGGTATTACACAATTTAGAGATTTATATGTAGACGGTGTCTTCGACAGTTTTACCAATTTGTCAACTCGCTATGAACTCCCTGTTAGTCATCTGTTTCGCTATTTTCAAACTTGTAATTTTGTCGCTAAGTGTTTCCCTAATTTCCCCTCTTTACCTCCAGAGCATTGTTGGGAAACCATGCTTTCATTCGTCCCTCATAACCAGAGGAATCATTACTAGGCTGTATGACCTATTTTAGCTTTTAGCGCGATGATTCAAATGACAAACTTAAGGGTACATGGGAAAGGGAACTGGGAATACAAATTCAGGAAGAGTCCTGGGAACAGGCCATAGAGAGGATACGTTCTACCACGACTTGTGCTCGTCTTGGACTTATTCAGTTTAATGAAGTTTAAGGTCTTACAATAGGGTACATTTCTCTAAACTTAGACTATCTGAAATATATCCGGACGTGGAAGACAAATGCGATAAATGTCATGGCTCACCTTGTCATCTTAGCCACATGTTTTTTTTTTGTCCTGATTTGAAAGATTTCTGGCTGGGTTATTTTAATATTATGTCCTCTGTTCTTGGGGTAAATCTCCAACCTTGTCCTCTGATTGCTATATTTGGAATTCCTGACCCCTCACTTGCACTTAACCCTACACAAAAGGACATCATAGCTTTTACATCTTTACTAGCAAGGCGCTCTTTATTGTTACGCTGGAAGTCAGCTAAATATCCTTCTGTCTCCCGATGGCTCAGAGACGTCATGTATTTTTTTAAACTTGAGAAAATTAAATACACGTTGAGAGGATGTACAGTCAAATTTTTCCATAAATGGCAACCTTTTATTTCCTATTTCACTGATTTAGTGGTACTACCCAACTGAATGTATTTAATTTAAATTAATAAAAACTATATAAAAATAAAAAACTAATATTTGCATTGCCCATAAATAACCAGGAATATGTGTGTTGGTCGTGATGTGCCAAGGGGGTGGGGGGGGTTGTTCATAGAGGGAGAAAAAAGGAAAAAGGGGGGGGGGGGGAGGAGGAGATAAAATTGTATCTGTGAATGGTAATATTGTATTGTTTTGCTTTTCCCAATAAAAAGAAAGTAAAAAAAAAAAATATATATATATATATATATATATATATATATATATATATATATATCACACATACATATATTAGTGCTTTATCATTAACATATCATACAAATATATAAGTAATAAATAAGGTAATACATTATTCTAATATAGCTATTATATTTGTTTTATTGTCATATATAACAGTTATCTGTATAAATATTAAAACGCTATGACAAGGTAATGTTTAATTATTATATTATGTGTATTTATTTATTACGTTTTATATTATCATTTCACACATGGATCGGCATTTTCTATAATGTTTAAATTCTAAATCAAAATACATATCTGATATAACTTAATATATAATTAGCATCAAACAAACAATATAATTCATATTTTCAAGGATTAAAGGTTAAACATAAAAACATTACAAATGATTGCACAACCATCAATTAGGTGACGATATGCACTAAGCATGTAAACGACCATTAAACAAAAGAAGAAGAAAGAAACAACATGGTGTGCTTGTTCTTAGTGTCCGTTTCCATAGTGACTTGTCGATTCGTCACTCTGTCGAGAATGTCTTGTGTCTTAACCAGGAACATACACTTGAGTTGAATGAAGGTATGTGGTTCCAAAAATTTGTCTTGGAATAAGCAAGGTTTGGGGTTAATCAACTGAAAGTTTAAGGTTTAGCTGATGGTAAGTTAACCGAGCTTTCTGGAATACACCCCTGGTTCCCCGAACTAATGCTCCTTACCACAGCGCATCCCTGCCGCATTCTTCTGAGGAAAGATTCAAGAGAGAGATTCAAGATGTTTATTCGTCACATACATGGTTATATGGAGAACATATGACCAGCAGTGAAATGTAAGTCAGGTCCGCTCCATGGACAGTGCAATTATTAAAGAATACAAACACAAGAATATTATATATAAAAAAAATGATATGGAAAAAGTAAGATAAAAAAATATCGCAGGACAGTATACTGTAGGCTTAATAAATATTAAGATGAGCAGGAATGTGCAAGAGGAGAATGTGCAAACAGGTTGTACATGATATTTACATAGCAGCAGTAGAGGTAAAGTAAATAAATAAATAAAAAAAAATTATAGAAATTGCTGTGTGCAAGTGTCAGTGTCAGTATATTAAGTATCTTACTGATAATTAAGTAAAGTCATGTAGAGGTTAATAGGCTGAGTTTGAGTTTAGGAGCCTGATGGCCTGGGGGAAGAAACTCCTCCTAAGTCTCTCAGTTTTTGCCATCAGGCTAGGGAAGCGCTTACTAGATGGCAGCAAAATGAAAAGTTTTACCAGGGTGATTTGTGTCCTTAATGATTTTAACAGCTCTGCTTTTGCAGCGTTTGAGGTAGGTGTCCTGCAGAGAGGGGAGAGCAGACCCTGAGATGTGCTCAGCTAAGCGCACAACTCTCTGTAGGGCTTTGCAGTCTTGACTGCAGCTGTTCCCATACCACACTGAGATCTACTGTCTCAGAGACCGGGCACACTCGGGCACGTGTACCGCCGCCGCAGGGCCATGGCATTAGCTGCAAGTCAGTTGCATGTTAAAGTAGTTCACGAAACTACCACCAGATGGCGCAAATGGAGAGTTTGCAAACTGACTGGAATTATATGTTGTTTTGTAAATGGAGATCAAATAACAAAATAAAACAACAATAACATTATAATATAACATAACATTAGAAAATGAATTTAATTATTTTTTTTAGAAAGGCTAGGCCTAGTTCAAACACATATTTTTGGCACTCACATTAATGCCACAAACTATGAAAGGCTTGAAACTTACATTTAATAATTTGAGTATGTGTGGACCTGCTGAAAATACATCAGCAATCCTTATCTGGCCTTTTTTAAACACATTGTATTACCATATACAGAGCCCATGACATGCCGGAAAATTATGTCCATGAATTAAGACATTTATCACTTTTTTTATCGTTCCTTTGGATGAGTTTAAATAATAATTCATATATTTTAAAAAAATAAATTAAAATAATAAATATATAATACTGATAATAATACGGTTTTGTATACAGAGTTTGGCCATGCGGGAGATTGAGGAAATCTGTAAAATGTAAAAAAAAAAAAAAAATTAGTTAAATGAATTAGACAACACAATACAACTTAAGATTTTTGTCATTTAATTAGAAAACAACCCCTGATTCACAACATTTGGTTTCCAAAACCAGAAATCAGGTAGAGCCAGCACAGGCCTCAAACCTAAGCCCTTGGCCGACAGCTTACCAATATCCTCGGCCCGAGACTGACTGGAGCCTGTGTCTTTTTTTCTCGCTCGAGTCGTTCCTAATTACACAGCTGCTGTTGCAGCCATTAAAATAGTTCAGTTTTCTTTTTAATTGCAAAGTTATATTTCTTATTGTTTCATTATTAACAAATCTAGAAAAGTGTTTGGAACTTTTTTTTAATTCGTTTTTTTTTTTTTTTTTTTTGGAGTGATGACCAAGCGGATAGCGGCAGATTGTTGAGTTGATCACGTTTGATCAATTTAACCTTCTCATATAATCATGACTTGCTTAAAATAAAATCTGTAGATGAAGAACACAAAGCATTTAACAATTTTAGTTTAAACATTTAAAAGTGGAAAGCTGACATGTGCTTATTATTGCACGGAGGCGCCAGTGCGATCACTTCATTCTGTTCTTCATATGTGGAAACAACTTGAAGGCCGTAATTTTTGCTCATACAGATAATACTAATTTTTATGTACACTCACATGAATATCAACAAAACATTGTGCTATTGTAAAATAGAAAAACAAAGAGGATGCGCTTGCCGTCTTGTCTGCGTGAACAGGGACACGTTAAGCTCGGGCTGAAAATGCAAAGCTCTAAAATCAGGTGCAGTGTCCAAAACTGATGGTTTATATTGACAATAAGCTACAAGGGCTACGTAATGATAGTAAGACCTTAATAATGGTATAATCACGCTTTGGTTCCTATTTAAGAAACTACTTTTAATAAAAAGTTGTATATTACAGCAAAAAAACATATATAAAATAAACAAATGATCTACATGGTGACACTGTTATTTTTATTATTGCAAAGTGAGGTTGAAATGAAGAGCCACATCTGCCTGTGCACAAACACGCAATGTTTATCAAGTTAATCCATCCAGTTGGTAGAAGCTAGATGCATCTATTGTTCTGATTTCAACTACACAGGTTTAGGATTGCATTTAGCATGTATATATAAAATTAAAAATTTTTACAATTTATTAATACAGACGTGTGTATTCTGCAGTTTGCTACAGACGTTTGGTTTCACCAGTTTATTTTTTTCTTTTAGATAGAGCATGTTCATTTTAACACAACCCGCAACCAGTGTTTTGAATGACATTCCAGCTGGAGGGGGTTGGGGTTTGGGGATAGTTAGCTTCATCGTGAGGGGGTTGACATAAAGGTGTGAATCTCTTGCTCCACATGGAGAGAGTGTCTGATGATGAGTGTTTCAAACTTGATGAGCAGGTTTAGGCAAAGTGTCTGGTTTAGGACAAATGGCCCTTGTTTTTGGTTT
Source organism: Cyprinus carpio (assembly GCF_018340385.1). Lineage (NCBI taxonomy): Eukaryota > Metazoa > Chordata > Actinopteri > Cypriniformes > Cyprinidae > Cyprinus > Cyprinus carpio. The sequence continues at coordinate 32,598,828 of NC_056575.1, read as the reverse complement.
GGCTTTTTGCAATTTTTTCAAAGGCATACAGAGTATTACGTACAAATATAATATGGTTGTTTTTTTCTCAGCAGAGATGAGGCACATCAGAGAGAACAGAGACATCTGCCAGAGAGACAAAAAATTTTGGTTCTTATTTTATAGGCCATCTCGCTTTGTTTTAATTTTAACCCACGGCACCGCTGCAGTCGTTTTGGCAATACAAGTGTAAAAATATTATTGCAGTAATAAGAAACTGTCCCGAGACTTCATGTAGGCCTAATCATTCTTATTTTTTCATTATAAAGCAATTCCAACGTTACTGACGTGACGTTCACAGTCAAAACCTGAAATATAAATTCTCACAGGTATTCATTACCAATATATTAAAACATCTCTCTTTATGTTTTTTTTAATCCCAAACAGAGTCCAGACATCAGAAAAGTATCCGTCTATGAATGTGTTATAGGCTCATTTTTGATTTGGCAAATAGGCCTACACATGCGTTACTTGACAAAAAAAAAACCTAGTTTGATGGAAGACAACATTTTGTAGGCTTCTGTGAATTTACAATGGACAAACCAGAAGTAACAATATCTGCCTAAATATGGTTGAACCATTCAACAAGACATTGTAAAATATAAATTTTATTTCAATTTTAATTTTGTGTTTTCAAAAGAAAAGATCAGTGTTACGGATCGTGACATCTCTCCATTATGGACCGTTCTGAAAGCAGAATTTATGCAAACACGCGTTTATAAATCGCTTTAAAAACTTTAACAGAGATGTCTAGTAGCCTATTGGACACACCTTTAGAAAGAAATGCAACCTTGATTCAAATTATATAATCAGGGAGTATTTGCTTTCGTTTTGAACTGGTTCCTTTAAAAGTAAACATTTTTTCTCTATGAGGCCACCCGGACCAGTTTTCTTTCCTTCATTATCAGGGAAAAAATTCAAGTGATCTTGCGGGCACCTCCCTGTCAGGCATGTGCATTAATACTTTTACACACAAACACTTAAATATGAATAGTTATAGAGCACATTTATTTTAGGCTTACATCCGTGTCTACATCCGAGACAGGTGCTGCAGCTCCTATTGTAAATTGAAGGCTATTAGTCATTTTAAAATGATCTGCAGCTCCTATTGGTGATCATTTGAGTTTTTCCTATCGCCATCATAAACATGTTTTTAATTACTCTCATATTTTTTTTTTTTTTTTTAATAAATCGCTTATGCATAAATAATAAAGATACAAAGCAGGTTAAGTTAAATTGTAGTACAAATTATTATTAAAAATGCTTCTAGACTGCAAAGAAGATTGCAGTTTCACATTTTGCATAATGCAAACACAACGTGAATGTTATTTTTTACATGCAATGCGCACAAAATAAGCAAACAAGATTTGTAATGAAGAAAAAATACACAAATAAGAATAACCCCTCAGCAGCACATCTCTTGAGCATCGCACTCAGGCAGGCATACAATGCCGAACAACCAAATCTTGCACTCTCAGAGCAGGAGTAATGCACAAGTTATGTGAAACACATGAAATTTTTATACAAGACTAAGGTGTTAAGGGAGGATGTCTAGACCAATATGTGGGGGTGCTAAGCAAAATAAATGATATTGATTACTTCACGTGACGAGTTACTTCATAAAGAAATGGGGCTATAACCATGGCTATTAAAAATTCTGACGGGGCTAATAGCCCCCCCTAGCCCACGGGTGTAGCACCGTCACTGGTGAAACAGATATTTCCCTTTACCCCCCACGAAGAGTTCTTTGTCCAAATTAAAAAAAGGTAACGAAATATCAAACGTATTGTGCATGACAAACACGCATGCTGTTTTATTAAAGGAATTTTAATATATAAATTAAAAATGTATTTGTGACGAATGTAAATGTAAGAAGATTGCTACCGCTTTTAATGCTCTGATGCAAAGTAAACCATTTCTTTAAGGGAATATAACACATGATTTATATTATATAAATAATAATGCACACCAGTAAATGTTTTAAATCTAAAATATTGGGTAATACTCATCGTAAATATAAGCACAGACTCATATTGACATTTATTCCGCCTGAATTTGTTCTAAGTGAGAAATGCACATAACTTCCAAGTCCCATGCTAATTTGCATAGGTGGCGATGGCAAGTATTTTTATCTAGGCTAGTGTTTTTGTCATTTTTTCACCGCTGCAGCCATCAAATGGAACATGGCCGGCAAAGCCTATGACGGCTATTTGTTAAAATGCACTCTGAAGTGTTCGCTTTGATAACTTGTGGTTAAAGCACCACACAGCCGTTACAGGCTACAAATGCATTTTTGCTGATGCAGTGGCTGTGACACTCACGGCAGTAAAAATCGCGTTGCGGTTGCCACCTACTTGTATATTTTATACTGCCCTTAATGCCTAGTCCCTGGTGTATAAGCTAAAAATGATACTTCCCTGCGGCATGATGTGAATTTCGCAGCGGCCCTGGAAAAGGACACGCTCATCCCAGTTGTTATCATCTCAGTAGTCGTATGAATGGGTCAAGAGAACAACAGTAATAGACTCTCTCATGTAAGGCCCACATGTCCTCATCTTCCACCCCAGAGGCTGCAGGGGGAATCCTTCTTCAGGGAACGAGGGTTACATATGTAACCGAGACAATTACATGACTCTTTCATTAAGACAGTAATTTGCCACCACCTATTGGTGGTTGTGAGTTTCATATTTTAAAACATATTTTCCTCCCATCATTTTAATCTATTTCTATGTTCAAAATGTTATATTTAAAACATTAATCTCATATATTATTATTTATGCATTTATAATTGTTTTTAAATGCATTCATACCACCCACCCATTTTTATTTTAGAAGTGTTTAACGATAAAAACAAGACAAAACTATCAAAGTTAATATGCCCCTTACCCTTGAATATTCCGAAGGTATTTAGATTGTTACTACATAACTTAGTACTGTAAACAAAATACTTTTTAAAGCATGTGTAACTGAGCGATACTCAGCGATTCACTAGATTCCGTACTGAAACGCGCCACTCAACGTGCGGGATTTGCGTACCCCTGACCCCCGGAAATACTGACGCACAGCGCAACACAAGTCACATGGGCCCATAAATGAAGGTGAAGAACAGAGACGTGCCTTTAAGTTCAACGACTTTTTTTAAACAAGCAGGAGGCATTATTACGAAGTGGATGATCTTCTTTAATAATTGTTATAAAACTGAGGAATCACCCAACTTTACCCTTAAGCATGTTTTGTGTGTACCGGGCTCAGATTCTTTTAAAAGTAACTCATAATTCACAGTTTTAGGAGAAAAATTTCCTTAAAAATTAATGGGCGTGTCAGTCCTTAATTTAGAACTCGTTCCTACATTGTTTGCTCTAAGAGTATTTCATCAACGCATTTTAAGCACTAAAACTAGCATCCTAAATCTGTGCAATGTTAGGAGTCAGTGAAGAGGACTTCCTACGTCACTAAGACCAATTCTCATCCCACAAACTATCCTAAAAACAGCTGGCCAGCAATCTGCCCCCCCTCAGTATCATAAAACTTTTAGAAACACTGTGATGGATAACGACCCTGTTAAAAGTATCACCTTTTGGTTTTGGATGTTCCTACCCCCAGTCCTAATTTTCCTTTGCTTATATCCTTGTTCTCATTAACCAGGGGGCAAGAAGTAACAGCTGGTCTTGCGGCCAGGTGTTTTATTTTTTATGTTTTCATGTATTACTGTCAGCCATGGTATTGCTACTGTTATGAAAGCCTGTTTATATCTCTATGCCCTCTCAGCTTGTTTTTTTGAGTGGACCCACACACGCCATATAGAGGCTGACATAACGGAATATAACGTTGTTAATTAGAGAACACGTAATCCTGCTTTTAAAACTTTATTTGAATGTGCCATTACACATTTTTTGTTTTTTAAACCTTATTGAATACTGGTAACAATATTGTGCTCTACACATAATTTCTATTAGGGTTGGTGCCGATAGACAATGATATGAAATTGAGATATCGACTGACAGCACATGTCTTTGTTGATAGTCAAGACGATATTAAGGCGTCATTCTCTATAAATGTATTTAATTATTATTATTAGCAAGCCTATTTATAACTTCGGCTATAATTTAAAACACACTATAAAAATGTCTTTGCTCTTCCAATCCTTTCAATGGGGGGTAAGCAGGTGTTGGTTGTCCCAACAGTTCAGAAAGAAGTTGATTAAATAAAGTCTGCGTGCATCTGTAATAAAACATCCCCTCCGCATGGCTCTGGGTGGTGAATAAAGGAGCCCCTGTATAGAGAATCCATGCGTTCTACTACACACGGTGAATTATGACAAAAACTAGACTAAGCTAATTAAACATAACCAACAAAAATTACAGCAATATATAAAAATAAATGACAAAGTTTAAATGACACAAATAACTCTTGCAAAAAAAAACAAAAAACCTGGCAGGGCCTAGACATCAGAGTTCCATAATGCAAAGAGCTCACCACAAAGAAAGATCTGTCAAGTAAAGAAAAAGAAAACTTCAATACAACAAATAAACAAAAACATCTTTATACATTAGCTCTTACAGCATTTAAAAACAAGGGCCGCATGATACGCTTACTATAGCATTTCCAGATTCACTCGACACCGGAAGCGGTCGGCGGGAAGTCAAAAGTCAGGAAGTTAACACAACACGACTACGCTTTGCAACTATTGTTTATAGGTGCAGAAACAAATACATATGTCCACGCAACACACCATCCTTATTGTGCTTCGGTCACTCATGCATTTTGTAATCTGTAAATGAAATTCATTTTTTGAAAGGAACCTTCCCAACCCTGGATGCATCTGAACGTTCATCTCCTGCAGCTCCAGATTCAACAACACGTGACTCGTTCAGCGAGCAGCTCAAACTCACTGAGGCGACATCAGGACAAACTACAGCAGCAGCTCCTGCCACGAGGTTCAGCATTACTCACACACAGCAGGCAGAAGTCTTTCTCCACTTCAGGCTCGGGTTTTTAGTCTCTCTGCAAAGTAGCTCTTTAATCAGATTTCTCCATTAAATTATAGATATGCACGATATAGTCTGTTGTCTGTAGCCTATAAACATTTATCGAGATACAAGGCTCGTTTAACTAAATAGACCGTTTCTGTTTGCCTCTACTGTGATTCTTCTTCCAGATCATCTGTGCAGAAAGCGCTGCAATGTGAGTTTTTGAGATGATTCACATTGATCTGGAGCGATCATGCACTCACGCGATCTCAGTAACGTGCTTTAGTGATTGAATTATTTTGCCAGGCGAGGAAGGACTCGTTTGGGTTTGCTTCGGCACCCAGAGCAGACGACGAAATAGGGGATGAATACAATTTTAAAGAATAAAATACTCTCTTGCACATAACAGGCCAGATTATTTATCTTCATGTCCAATGATATTATGGATATATTTTTCATACATATTTGCTGCAACTACTGCTGAAGGCTTTAAATGTAATATAACCACTGATATCAAACGACCAGATAAGTCTTTAATCACCATGAATAGTATATCACAGAAATCATAATATAAATACATGGTCATTTTATAACCTTGATTCATCTAATCTTTTTAATGAAACTTTGATATAGAAGACTTTTTAAATAGTTGTAATAGTCAATTTTAACTGATAGAGGCAACACGTGTCTGTTAAGTATCATATTCATATAGTATTTTTTTCGTCATGAATTTCAAATCTAGAGACAAATCCTTACTTAGGAAAATACATGAGTGCGCAGATGATTGTCTTCTTCCCCACACTACAGCACCCCCCGCCCCCTGGCTTCAACGGTTTTTAGTCAAGCTTACCATAGGCAGAAATAATAAAAAAAATATAATTTATAAATCTCTTTTTGAGTCTTTGAACATGTGCCTGAATACTTCAAGTCCATTTCTCACTGTCTAAATTGCAGATCCTTACCTTCTCCAGATACTCAGATCCTGAATGAACTATCATTTTCTCTCCATCAGGATGACTCACAATATGATTTTTTTTTTTGTACATTTATTTTATATTTATTTTTTTGTATATGCAATATCCATTTTACTTTCACCTTGCAGAACAACTGGTTGCTTTAAAAATGTTGCTTTGAGAATGTGGTTGTGATTATTCTGAACGCATCCTTAATTTGACAAGAGATGTGAAATTGAAGCGTGTTTGTGTTTAAAATGGTAAGCAGTGAAAAAAATCGTAACGAAAGAATCTTTACGTTCGTAAAATAATAATGGCACGAGTTACGATGATGTAATTGTTAAAACATAAACATGAGAATGAAAATCGGTCATAGATCCAAGCATGCACAATGTGATCTTGTTCACCAGTAGAATGCCGTTCGAAAATACTCAAACGGTGTGACTTCATACAACATAGACCAAACCTATAACTTGAGAAATCATGACTGGTGGAAAATAATGCAGTTAACATTCTCAGTATATATTAAATAGGACACCTAAACAAAGCTGTGTTAATACAAACCAGTGCTGGGTAAAATGTATGGAAAACACAAAGGTTTTGTAGCCAGAAGGTGGGGTTAAACAGTAACCCCACTGTTGGGTGAAACACACCACCGTCCACATTTTATCAAGCACTGGGGTTTTATTTAACCCAGCATTTTTAGAGTGTGTATTTAAGGACCTTATTAAAATCCTCCTAATGTGCTGTGTGATTAGATCGTTAGTAAGGCTTAGTTATTAAGTTCTAGGTATTGGGTTAGGATTAGGGATGCAGATATATGGTTGTGCCAGAATTATGTGCTCACATAAGGTTGTACTTCTGAATGGCCAATCTCAGTATGAACCAAAGCATAATCTCCACCATCAACAAAAATGCTTCCAGACGTCGTGGTGTGTTGATACAAGGACTGGCAACACCTTTGCTGACTTGAACTGAAAGAGGAGTCAAATACATCGTCGTTCTTCTTCCTATTCAGTTGCTCTTTGGATCTTCCTTATCCTTCAGTGTTTCTATGTCATATTCCCCTCAAAAGGCCCTCAGTGATTTATGACCATCTTTCTCACCAGTATGAGTCTCTTGCAGAAGGCACAACGATCCATATTTCCAGGAGATTGCCAGTAGAGCTTTCTTTTCTTTAATTCTTGTTTTCAGACCAAGACTATATCCAGGACAAGAACGTCAAAGTCTGATTCAGGATACCCATCGTGCTGGAGGAATGGTGTTAAATGACAGAGAAACATGTTTTGTTAATTTAGAACAGACGTGAGCCATTCACATTTAATATATACAAGTGCTGCATGAACCTGCCAAGAAATTAGCATGTGATGTACTATGATTGTGTTTTTTTTTGTGATCAAATTTACTATTTAAGTTTTATACATACAACAAAACATCACAAAATGCCCAAAACAACCAACAACAGACATCATCCACCACACTCTGAGTTATTATACATTGCTCTATGAAAACCTTTGAAATATATAAGGATGAATGAGCAAGTTTTTAGAGGTTTACACGAGAGGTTAAACCACACTTTCCCAAAGTCAACAGATATAATTAAGGTCAGATAATTGTCTTACTCGCTCACAGAAACAAACAGATTAATTTGTACCATTTTCTAAGACATTTTTTATTTCAAAAGGGCATATGCGAGTAGGGTGTGACTGATCATGAATATCATTGTGATTCACAACTGCAAGAATTATAAAGGCCCACATAATGAGCTGGCATAATGAGCCGTTCCAGTAGGTATGTGACTGAGAGGGAAGAAGAGTACAAGAAAGAAGAATGTGAGGACAGAGGACACAATAAATGTATATATATTTTATGTTTGTAGATTTATTTAGCAATATATTTAAATCCCACAACATAATTTAATATTCACTTGCGAGTGCAGTTAAACAGTTTACTTAGGAACAATCAAATCTGACTTAAAAACGAAATTAGTAGTATATATTTTTAAATTACATCTTAAATATGAACTGAAAGCATTTTTTGGTCAACTAAGAAATAAACTACAAAATAAATAATACTGAATAAAACTATAAAAGTTAAATGTGAAAAGAGCTGCGAATAATTTGCGAGGAGAAAGATGACATGAAAGAACAGGGATTTGCAACATTATTATGTTTATTCCATTGTATTTCTTCATCACTTGTGTTGGTAAACTAAAAGTTTTAATTTCTATATACGTGACTCCAAGTTTGTAAATGGTTTTGTTTTATTGTTACACTTGAAGTAAGATGGAGTAATGAGGTGCTGAAAATTTAGCTTTGACACAGGAATAAATTACATTTTAAAATATAATTAAATAGAAAGCAGTTCTTTTAAAGGGGCAGTCATATGATTACGATTTCAATTTTTCATTCTCCTTTGGAGTGTTACAAGCTCTTGGTGCATAAAGAAGATCTGTAAAGTTGCAAAGACTAAAGTCTCAAACCAAAGAGATATTCTTTAATAAAAAGTTAAGGAATGTCCACACCCCCCAAAGGCGGCTTGTTTAAACACACCCCAAACATCTATACATCAGTATGTGGGAAGATTTCCATAACACCACCCAGATGTGTCACACAAAGAAGAACGGAAGGCGTACCTTTTTATTCTCGCTGTTGCCGCGGCGCCATTTCATGGAGAAGATGTGTGTTTTCATTGTGAAAGTCAAACTACTTTGTTTGGCCTTCTAAATGAGCACGATACTGTTTCGTCATGCCTAGAGCTGATCCGTGCTGGTCACAGAGCAGAGTAGAGTAGTAGAACTTGTTGTTTGTCATTTTCTCTCTGAGCACAAATGCAGACATGGTTTTATGTTTTATGCGTTCACGGTGCACAGCGCGATATGCAACGCAACGCGTAAAAAGACAGTATAAGTCATTATAATCAGTAATTATGTACCCACTGGATGCAACAACTGCCTCGTTTGTAATGGGTTTTTTATTGTTTTCGTCCTGTCGCGCCAGTGTTCTGACCGGGACACGCCATAACAGTACAGGTCCTTCTCAAAAAATTAGCATATTGTGAAAAAGTTCATTATTTTCCATAATGTAATGATAAAAATTAAACTTTCATATATTTTAGATTCATTGCACACCAACTGAAATATTTGCAGGTCTTTTATTGTTTTAATACTGATGATTTGGGCATACAGATCATGAAAATACCAAAAATTCTATCTCAAAAAATTAGCATATTTCATCCGACCAATAAAAGAAAAGTGTTTTTAATACAAAAAAAGTCAACCTTCAAATAATTATGTTCAGTTATGCACTCAGTACTTGTCGGGAGATCCTTTTGCAGAAGAAATGACTGCTTCAATGCGGCGTGGCATGGAGGCAATCAGCCTGTGGCACTGCTGAGGTGTATGGAGCCCCAGGATGCTTCGATAGCGGCCTTAAGCTCATCCAGAGTGTGTGGGTCTTGCGTCTCTCAAACTTTCTCTTTCACAATATCCCACGGATTCTCTATGGGGTTCAGGTCAGGAGAGTTGGCAGGCCAATTGAGCACAGTAATACCATGGTCAGTAAACCATTACCAGTGGTTTTGGCACTGTGAAGCAGGTGCCAGGTAGTGCTGAAAAACGAAATCTTCATCTCCATAAAGCTTTTCAGCAGATGGAAGCATGAAGTGCTCCAAAATCTCCTGATAGCTAGCTGCATTGACCCTGCCCTTGATAAAACACAGTGGACCAACACCAGCAGCTGACATGGCACCCCAGACCATCACTGACTGTGGGTACTCTGGCACCTTGATTTCCAAATGACATGCAAATTTTGCTTTCATCCGAAAAAAGTACTTTGGACCACTGAGCAACAGTCCAGTGCTGCTGCTCTCTGTAGCCAAGGTCAGGCGCTTCTGCCGCTGTTTCTGGTTCAAAAAGCACACGCCTGTGCACGGTGGCTCTGGATGTTTCTACTCCAGACTCAGTCCACTGCTTCCGCAGGTCCCCCAAGGTCTGGAACGGTCCTTCTCCACAATCTTCCTCAGGGTCCGGTCACCTCTTCTCGTTGTGCAGCGTTTTTTGCCACACTTTTTCCTTCCCACAGACTTCCCACTGAGATGCCTTGATACAGCACTCGTGGAACAGCCTATTCATTCAGAAATTTCTTTCTGTGTCTTCCCCTCTCCACTTGAGGGTGTCAATGATGGCCTTCTGGACAGCAGTCAGGTCGGCAGTCTTACCCATGATTGCGGTTTTGAGTAATGAAACCAGGCTGGGAGTTTTTTAAAAAAGCCTCAGGAATCTTTTGCAGGTGTTTAGAGTTAATTAGTTGATTCAGATGATTAGGTTAATAGCTCGTTTAGAGAACCTTTTCATGATATGCTATTTTTTTGAGATCGGAAATTTTGGGTTTTCATGAGCTGTATGCCAAAATCATCAGTATTAAAACCATAAAAGACCCTTAAATATTTAAGTTGGTGTGCAATGAATCTAAAAATATATGAAAGTTTTTAATTTTTATCATTACATTATGGAAAATAATGAACTTTTTCACAATATGCTAATTTTTTGAGAAGGACCTGTATATGTTGAGGGGTGTAACATTTCCATCAGACACTTGAAACATTTGGCCAATCACAACACACTGGATAGCTGGCCAATCAGAGCACACCTTGCTTTTCAGAACGATGAGCTTTGTAAAAATCAACACATTTCAGAAAGGCATAGAGGAGAAACAATAAGGTACAGTATGTGGAAAATAATGTTTTTTGAACCTTAAACCACATAAACACATTTCATTACACCAAATACACAAAATAATGTTCTTTTTAGCAGCATCATATGACCCCTTTAAATAGTAAAAATATTTCACAATATTATTGCTTTAGCAAATGCAACTTTCTGTATTTTGGATCAAATAAATGCAGGCTTGGTGAGCAAAAGAGAATTCTTTACAAAAACATAAATCTTACTGTTCAAAAGCTTTTGACTGGTATTGTGTCATGTTGAAATATATTAATGAACATCACATACCTGGCATTTCCAAAATGTATATTGTTTATTTGTTCTGAAGGACATAATTTTTTGAAGAGACTTTGAAGAGATGGGTATGTGCCTCGCTTGGTCTTAGCTGTGTTCCAGGTTCCTGAGTGGGCTGCTTGTTTGCATTGGCTCACTTTGCAACAGTTTCTTTTGCAATGTTATCCTTTATCTGAAATAAAAAAGTAAGCATGCTGTTTACACAAATAAACTGCATTATTAACATTATTGTGATGTCACTGATACTATTAGTAATTTATAGGAAAAAAAGAACACAGTTACCACGTAGAACATTTATTATGAGTGATATTTACAGCTTACTTGATACATTAATACCTCAGATGATCGCAAACACCAGTGACGGGATATAACACATTCAAAATATTTACACCAGAGCAGATATTCATGAACAGAAGCTTAGTTACATTCTTAAAAACACAAGCATGCTTTGTATGAAGGTCTATACAATATATATAGTTATAAACATATTTGGCTATATTCACAGAGAATAGCCTATCACGGTAAAGTTTTGTCTAATCATTCTTACTGACATTAAGCTAGCAAAATTATAACTCATATTACTTTTATATCGTATTGCTGTCTATGTTATAGAACATTGAAACAAACAAACAAACAAACAAAAAAAAACATCCTGGCATCGTGAAACATTGAGATGATGTAAATGAAACTTCATAATGTTTCACCTGATTATACATTTAGTCAGGAATTATAGTTTGGAAAAAGTCTAACTAGTAAAATGTGTCCAAGTTATGTAAAAACTAATACAAGTAGATTAATAATAATTAATAATCGCTGCTTTGTTATCTGTATGGGCATTTACACACTGTGTGCTTCACGTGGATGATTGTAAGATCAATAGCACGCTCAGCGTGTGGGCGTGGTCACAGATATAATCAAGGGAGATGTGAAAGACTGGACATTGCATTGTTTTCATATGGATTACTTTTGTAGTAATGAGTGCTCTGGTTAAGTGGGGTGGGGTGAGTAACTATGGGCTATTTAAACACGTACACATACGGAATATATTAAGTCGATTCACTGGCGGCTCTAAGAAGTATTCAGTCGGGACAATCAAATTGCAGACAAGATATTATCATAGAAATCATGCAAACTGCTATATAGAAATGGCAGATAAACATGCTAAGAGATCATTGAATAAAAATAATGTAGAAATTGATGTAAAAATCAGCAAAGCAGAAGCAAAGACAATTATTAAGCAAGCTATCATTAAATCTTGGCAACATAAATGGGATATGGATAAAACAGGTAGACATCTGTACAAAATCCAAAAGAAAGTAGGATTTCAAAATAATGAAACTGGAAGTGACTTTAAAAGACGAGAAGAAGTCATAATAGCAAGATGGTGAAATTGAAACAGTTGAGCATATTTTATTACAGTGTAGAGCATATAGTAAAGAGAGACAGATGCTGGAAGCGAAGTTACAGTCAGAAGGTGCAAATAATATGACATTAGAACTAATACTAGGTAATAGAAAATTCAGAAGAATGTTAAGTTATCTAATAGACACGGTAATCTTCATAAGAATATAAGGATTAATTGTATTTAGGTATAATTATTATTATTTCATAAAGGCTCCTGCATTGTCACTCCACATTCCAGTTCAGTTTGCGTGGTGGTAATGCACCAAAAGTTTGGCTTGCCCACCACCAATAAACACTACAAGAAGAAGAAGAAGAAGAAGAACATTTTAAGTGATGCACAGAATATTGAAATGCAGTGATGAATGCCACACAGGAAGTGTGATAGGGTGTGTAAAATCATAATTTGAGTGAAAAAACTTTTTTGGGTGAAAACGTGAATATTGTGCATGGGTTTAAAGAGGTGTATTTATAGGTTTGGTGTGCACCCTGAGTACCTCAGTGAAGAAGCAGTCTAGCAACAGAGAAGGACAGCATTTTGTAAGTGTTTTGCCTTGTTTCTCATTAGACTACAACGCGGATCTTCGTTGCTAGGAAACATTGTTTCATTTACTGTGTTTTTAAAATACGTGCTGAAGTGGCGTTTGTTCTCGCGCTCTCCTATCGCGGGACTCCCCAGTTTCGGTCTGCTAAATAGTGAGGCGTGTCCAGCTGACTTCAATAACAAGTACTCAGGCTAATATAAAATTGGTTAGTTTCACCGCAGCAGCGGTCGCGGCAGCACATGTGTGAAGCCTACTCGTGTGAAGACCGACGAGTGTAAAGACCATCGACTCTACCTGCGCGACTCCACCTAGCAAGGACACAGACAAGGCTCGAGTATTACTTTTCTCCCCTTTCTTTACTTTTGGTATAGCTTGTTCTCAAATACTTATTTAGGTCACTTGTACTCACTATGTGCTTTCAGATCTCTACTATCACTAATAACACTCGGAGAGCACGCAATGTATGTCGAAGGAAGGCCTATCTGACAAATCTATGGCCTGTCCCTCTGACCTCTACTACTATGCTCTCTATTCCAGTTGGTCTCTGGAACTGCCAGTCTGCTGTTAACAAAGCAGACTTCATTTCTTTTATTGCTACTCATTCCAGTCTCAACCTCATGGCACTAACTGAGACTTGGATCAAACCTGAAGACACTGCCACCCCCGCAGCCCTCTCCACTAATTTCACTTGTTCCCACACTCAAAATACTACTGGGAGGAGTGGAGGTACTGGTCTCCTTATATCAAAAGATTGGAAATTTGATCTTCAACCACCACCTACAGGTAACGGTTCATTTGAATCACATTCTGTTACTGTAATCCACCCTGTTAAAATCCACTTTGTGGTCATTTATCGTCCCCCAGGTCAATTGGGAAAACTTCTTGGAGAGTTGGATGTGCTGCTATCAAACTATCCTGAAGATGGTACTCCTCTGGTACTGCTTGGTGACTTCAACATCCACCTAGAAAAACCCCAGGCTACTGACTTCAACACTCTGCTCGCCTCATTTGATCTCAAGCAAGCGTCTACTACAGTGACTCACAAATCAGGCAACCAACTGGACCTCATCTACATGCGCTGTTGCTCAGTGGACAACACTTTAGTTGCTCCACTGCACACCTCAGACAACTTCCTCATTAACTCTAACCAACCACTTACTCCTGAAGCGGCACATGCTCCAACGCGGGTAACCTTTCGACGGAACCTACGCTCACTCTCTCCATCTCGCCTATCCTCTGTGGTTTCATCCTCACTTCCTTCACTCTCTCAGTTTTCAGCTCTGGACACGAACAGTGCTACTGACACTCTTTGCTCCACTCTAACCTCTTGCTTGGACAACTTTTGCCCACTGTCGTCTAGACCAGCACGCACCACCCCATCTGCCCCCTGGCTGTCCGAAGTTCTCTGTGAACATCTTGACTTGACTTGACTAAACTCAGGGCTGCAGTGAGGAAATGGCATAAATCAAGAAACTCTACCGACCTCAGTGTGTATCAGTCTCTTCTCTCTTCCTTCTCTGCAAATGTCTTCACTGCTAAAACATCATACTACCACAACAAAAATAACAACTGTCGTGATGCTCGCACACTCTTCAAAACTTTCTCTTCTCTTCTTAATCCGCCTCCACCTCTTACAGCTGACGACTTTCTTCACAGTTTTCTTCACAAATAAGACAAGAACCATCAGTGACCAATTCTCCACACCGCAGACTGAGGATAACTTCACAACGACTAATGCTCACTCGTTCTCCTCCTTCTCTCCTCCTTCTCTCAGAGACGGGACGTTTCCAAACTTATCCTGTCCAGTCATCCTACTACTTGTCCACTTGATCCAATCCCCACTCACCTCCTTCAAGAGATTTCTTCTTCAGTCATACCTTCACTTACTCACATTATCAACTCCTCTCTTCACTCTGGAACATTTCCCTCAGCATTTAAGCAGGCTCGGGTAAGCCCACTGCTGAAGAAACCATCTCTAAATCCAGCACTTTTAGAAAAAACTACAGAACGATATCCCCTTCTTCCATTCATTGCAAAGACACTTGATCGAGCGGTGTTCAAGACCAGCTCTCTATGTTCCTTGTGCAGAACAACCTCCTGGACAACAACAAATCTGGCTTCAAAAACGGCCACTCAACTGAGACTGCCCTGCTCTCGGTTACTGAAGCCCTGCGACTGGCAAGAGCAGCTTCCAAATCCTCAGTACTCATCTTGCTGGACCTGTCTGCTGCTTTTGACACCGTTAATCACCAGATTCTCCTGTCCACCCTCAGAAAGATGGGCATCTCTGGAACCACACTCCTGTGGCTTAACTCCTACCTTTCTGATAGATCCTTCATGGTGTCTTGGAGGGGTGGAAGTTTCTAAGTCACAACAACTTGCTACTGGGGTTCCTCAAGGCTCAGTACTTGGACCACTTCTCTTCTCCATCTACATGACGTCATTAGGATCTGTCATTCAGAAGCATGGCTTTTCTTATCACTGCTTCGCTGATGACACTCAACTCTACTTCTCATTCCAACCAGATGACCCAACGGTAGTTGCTCACATTTCAGCCTGTCTGAGTGACATTTCTAGCTGGATGAATGACCATCACCGTCAGCTCAACCTTACTAAGACAGAACTGCTGGTGGTTCCAGCTAACCCATCGTTTCATCACAACTTCTCTATACAGCTGGGTTCGTCAAACATAACTCCTTCCAGGACAGCCAGAAACCTAGGAGTTGTGATGGATCATCAGTTAAGCTTCACCGACCATATTGCTACAACAACCCGGTCCTGCAGATTTGCCTTATACAACATTTAGAAGATTTTAGACCCTTCCTGTCAGAGCAAGCTGCACAACTTCTTGTCCAAGGTCTTGTTCTTTCCAGACTGGACTATTGTAATGCTCTCCTGGCGGGCCTTCCTGCATGTACTATCAAGCCTCTACAACTGATCCAGAATGCAGCAGCGAGGGTTGTCTTCAATGAGCCAAAAACTGCTCACGTTACTCCTCTCCTCATCAGGTTACACTGGCTACCAGTAGCCGCTCTCATCAAATTCAAGGTACTGATGCTTGCCTACAAGACGACCCCTGGCACGGCTAGATCAATCTTAGGTTCAAAATCACTCTCATGTGCCCTCCAGAAGTTTGCGCTCTGCAAGTGAACGACGCCTTGTGGTGCCATCCCAAAGAGGTTCAAAATCACTCTCATGGACCTTTTCCTGGACTGTGACCAGCTGGTGGAATGACCTCCCAATCTCAATTCAAACAGCTGAGTCTTTACTCATTTTCAAAAAACATCTGAAGACTCATCTTTTCCGCCAGCACTTAACCAACTAATACTAGTACTTACCTTTTCTTTTCTTTTCTTTTCTTTTCTTTTCTTTTCTTTTCTTTTCTTTTCTTTTCTTTTCTTGTCTATCATATTATTAAAAAAAAAAAAAAAAAAAACCCTGGCTATGTGTTCTGTACTAGTCTAACTGAGACTTGTCATAGCACTTGTATACTGTTGTTGTTCTCTTGTTGGTCTGATTGCTTCTATTGTTCTCATTTGTAAGTCGCTTTGGATAAAAGCGTCTGCTAAATGATTAAATGTAAATTTAAGTATGCTGTTAACAGGTATGAAATGTATTTGAAGTTATGAATGATTTAGGTGTGTTTTATGTAATTTACCTTTGTCAGGAATATTGTGTATGGGTTTACATGTGTACATTTGTAGATTTGATGCACTCCCATGAGAACCTCAACGACCAGAGTGGTCAGAATTGAATATTGCTGTGCTAACAGGGAAGTGTATTAAGTGATTTTGGAATGATTACCCTTAACCTTATAACTAAGGGTTTTCTTAACTTTAAGGGCTTTCTTGCAAACGGGCCCAGGCTCCTTCTAGACCTTTTGACTTTTTTGTTATGTCCCCATGTTCCCAGAATGGCACAGAGACTGCCTTTACACATATGCACCAAAATTAAGCTAAAAGGACTTATGAGCAAATATCATTCCTATACATAACTTCATATCATGTATGTAACCCACACATTTGACTATCCTAATCACTCATTGTCTATATCTTTAAAAAAAAAAAACTATTGAATAGTTTATAGTAGTGTTCATTTTGTCAGCTAAGTTTAATTTAATTTTCATTTAAAAATCGACGCGTCTCAGAAGGCGGGGCGTAGAGGATAGGGCTGGGTTTCGATTCAAATTTCAAGAATCGATTCGATTCCGATTCTCAAGATCTTGAATCGATTATCATTATTCGATTCGATCCGATCTGATCCGATCAGATCTTCGAGATTTAGATAAGTGTTTTTGAAGAAAGCATTTTTTTTTCCATTCGGCAGTTTGAGACCGGCTTGCGAGGCCAGGTTGATTATGTGCGCAAAGCAGCCGACGTGGGTTAGCCCCGTAATCTCAACCGCACGGATCATATTCGCCGCGTTGTCAGTGACTATGGCTGGGTCTTTACTCAGCAGCCCCCCCTCCTCCATAGCTTTGGTTAACATTTCAGCTAGACTGACAGAGCGATGGTCTGTTTGAACTTCGGTTGTCTGCAGCACGTAAGACACGAGGTTCCAGAGCTCGTCTATGTAGTGTGCTGTCACACTCATGTAAGATTCCGTAGCTATGGATGTCCAGGTGTCACTCGTAATGCCCACCCTCTCTGCGGTCTTAAGCTTACACATTACACCATCTTTTACTGTCTGGTACATGTTGGGGATCACTTCTTCAGACAGACGTTTGCGAGACACAATGACATAATTTGGTTCCATTACCTTCATTAGCCGCCTGAATCCCACATTCTCAACAACAGAATACGGGCGCATATCTTTGCAAATGAAGCCCGCAATCGCCTCAGTTATTTTGACAGAGCGTGCAGAATTAGTTGGCAGTTGTAGAGTTTGTTTCAGTGTCATCTGTTGTGGTCCGGTGGCGGGCTTGGATATGATGTCTTGATGATGTCGCATCATGTGGTTCCTGAGATTAGTAGTATTTCCACAATACTTCACCTCCATTTGGCAGGCTTTGCAAATTGCTTTGCTTTTGTCAAGCTCGTTCTCTTTATTGCTTTTAAACCCGAAATTGTGCCAGATCGCAGCTTTAAGCGTTTCTGGAGTTTTCAAAGCTGCCATGTTCATTGTTTTAATGTCCTTCCACCTCGCGCGCATACGTGAATTCAATGACGCGGCAAATTAAAATTCACGGGGAAAATGTAGGCCTATTATTAAATCGATCCTCTGAGTTACGGATCGATCTTTAGAAATTAATATGAAAATCGATTCAGAATTGGTGAATCGATTTTTTCAACACAGCCCTAGTAGAGGAGAAACAATAATGTACAGTATGTGGAAAATAATGTGTTTTTTTAACCTTAAACCACATAAACACATTTCATTACACCAAATACACAAAATAATGTGCTTTTTAGCAGCATCATATGACCCCTTTAAAACAACAGCAAAAAGACATATTGCCGCACAGAGGTTGCAATTCACAACCACTATCGCAAACAATACAGTTAACATCCATGTCAGAATACAGACTGGCTGAATGACACTTTTAATCAAAAAAAATAAAACAAATAGATACTGAACAACACCAGCGTTTTTCTCAGATCATGCTGCGAGTGTGAATGGTTGCCAGATTGCATAAAGCAAAAAGCCGGGCAGAGTACATATCCATTTAACAAAAGCTCTGATTGGGGGATTTGAGCTCTTGATATCTGGCAACCACAAACATGAACACACGCATAATAGTCTTGTACAGAAGTCTGAAATGTTTTGGCTCCACTTTTTTCAACAAAAATAAAAAGGTTTTGGTAAAGTTTTTGCACTTATAACTACATTTTAGTTTCATCTTTCTTTGTCAATAATATTGCATGATAATTTAGTCTCCGTTATCGTTTAATGACCTTATCGTCTCATCATCGTCTCGTTTTCGTCAGGGGAAAAAACCTTGTTGACAAACATTTTTATCATATTTTTCATTAACGAAATTAACACTAGTTTATACTCATGTTTGGTATGTATGAGTTTGATAGAAACGTTTGAAGGAAAGATTTTCAATCAATTCTTTGTAAAATGTATCAGATTCTTGTTATAGAAACCATTGTCGAAATTATACTCTGCAAAAGCGGGAAAATTCAGACCATGTGACATAAGATAACATGTTGATTTCTGTATTTTGAGGAGAGACATTCAAAACACCAATTAGACGTTGTCTTAGCTCAGGGTGTTGCTATATGGATATTTATATTGCTATTTACCTGTTTCAGTTGTATTTTATTTGCTAGTTTTTAGGTTAATACCATATATGCCTTGATATAAAGATGCTTGCACTTGCAACACTTGCTTTGTGGTTGATTGCATAGCATCAAACTCATAAGCCTAATTTCACAACTGTTGCTTATTCATCCTAACAAAGGTGAACAAGAGGGTTTGCAGGAGTGAAGAGACTATGTTTTAGCATCAAGCGGAGGTGAGCCTGATGAAGACTCTGATGAAGAAAAGGAAGAGTGCTAGATGCAGACAGCAACATAAGTGATAAAGGAAGGACATCTGTCTTAGTAAGCATGAGTTACAGAGACTGATACACCTACAACAGGAAGATTGGATCATACAAGACATGCTGGAATTGATGATTAAGATGATGACAGAATGGGGTTAGAATTTCCCAAAATAGTACAAAAGGTCTCAGGAGTAAGCTACTCTTCAGATGCTGCCTGCATTAAGCGTGAAGGACACCTGATACCCCTAACGAGGGGCGCTTAACAGCATGTCCAATATTGCTGCTTAGATTTGATTATAGAACTTGTAACTTAGCTGATTTTGTTTTATTTTTGCATTAACTGCTTTGTATTAAATAAGAGATTTTATTGTTATGATTGCTTCCCGTGAGACTTTACTTATAACTACAAACTGAGCCTCAAGCAAGAACAACCACAAGGGAGTCTTCTACGTCATTCCTGAAGAACTTCAACCCGCCAGTGGGTGAGAACTTCATGGTTTAGGCTAGATTTGACTAACCTTACCCTACCTGAATAATTACAGGGTTAAAGGTGTAAGATACAAGGACACACCGACTAACATTGGTCAAGACACCATTTGGGATGTGTCCGACAGCTGAGTTTAAAAAACGCAGGACACCAACAAATTTTGCTTTTTACCGCTGCTTTTTGCCGTAAGGTTTTTTGCTCTCTTTGAGTGTGCTCTGGTTTACATGCCAGGTGCTCCTCTACCATAAGGAGATAAGCCATCTAGTCTCGTCACACTTTTCTTTCTTTTACTTAATTTTCTTTTCCGCTGAGAGTTTTGTGTTCTGAGTTGAGTTTTTTTTTTTTTTTTTTTCTGAGTTCGATCTTGTCTGTGCCCGCCGGCAAAACTTCAACCAGCCCACAACTCCGCGTTACTCTTCAGCCAATGCCCAAAGATTGGCTCCCCAAGGCATCACTTCAAATGACTACTGAACCTCCAGCCAATCAACAACCTTGGGAAACCCCCTTTCAACAGATCCAATCCACGGATTAAATCACCTAACTCAGGAAACGCAAATAAACCTCTAGATTCTAGCTGAACTGGTGCATTTAATATGAAGTTTAATAGCCTCATTAGAAACTCAATGTAAGGGTTAACTGAATGATTGATGGCTATTTAGGTCTAAGAAATTGCATATATTGTTATAAACTTGTGATTTTACATTTTCACTTTTTTAAACTCATTCTTTCCTCACTTTCTAAAATGTGTGTGAATGCATGTGTTTGTGTTAGATTAGTTTATGTCTTACATTTGTCCAATAAAGTCTTATTTATATTGAAAGGAGAATTATCTTGTGTTTTGTGCTTACAAATTTTACCGTGCTAATAAATAGTGTTTTCACTATACTTTGGATATTAATATCCATTGCACAGTTGATGTAACAGGGATCTGGAAGGAGGACCCAATTGCAGTGCGAGTAACAAGGGTTTGACAAAATAGACCGATACAAGAGGGTTGTGAAGTGGACAAGTGATACCACAACAGGAACACAGTAAACAGAGACAGCTAGGGAAGGCCACTGGAACAGCCTCAGACATCAACTGGCAGAATACTATAACAGCAGAGGGGACGGCAAGACCAGGCTGATGGAGAAGACCAAACAAGGCACCATAGAGCAGAGCTCAGATACTTGTTGACCGCTGACTTGGAAGCAGACCAAGTGCCAGGCAGGTAGAACCAGTGGCAGAACTCACAGGAAAAGTTCAGGAACTCTAATACAAAGAAACAATACAGGAAAAGCTCCACAGGAACACAATTACTCCAAAGCAAGAGGATAAATAAAACAGAACTGATTAAAAGTAATTTAACCAAACACACTAACTTAAAGAATATCAAACAAATGCAACCCCAAAGATCAGGATTAGAATAATAAAAAATAAAAAAATAAATAAAATAAAAAGGCTAACAAGAGGGTGTGGTAAAGAGGAAACAAGGAGGGGCTAGAGAAGCACATGGCCCAGAGAAAAACAATCAACTAGGCCATGTGCTGACACAAGACAACATAGACACAAGAAACAAAAAGACAAACAGAGTGTCAGGGCAAAACACTGACATGATGTTATAGAGCCCATTCAATTGACCGCTGGCAGGATCAGTTGATCAGCCGTAAAACAGTGATTCTGTTCAAATTCCCTATAAAATCATAATTAATTCCATATGAGCAAAATTTTCCTGTTTACATTACAACACTTAAGGTCTCTCATACTGAAAATAATTAACACTGGGTAATTCTGAACCCAGAGTAAATGGGTGTCATGCACATGGACTGTCCTTGTGTTCCTGTGTTGTTTTGTTCCCCATGTGCTCCCCATGACCCAGTTTCTCCCGTGTTCTGATTATGCCCATATTTTCCTGAGCCCATTAAGTTCCATTTCATTCACCTGTGTTCCCCTAATTATTCCTTATTTAGTTCCATTTACTTAAGCCCAGCGTTTTCCTGTGTCTAGCGTCTGTCATTAAACGTCAATTCCCTGTGCTATGTGTGTGTGTTCCTGTCTGTGAGTCTATGTGTTGATTAAATAAAGACTGTTATTCCTGCATCTTCCACATCTCTGTGCTCTTTCGTTCCTACACAGTAGCAACCATGACAATGGGATCCTGGTAAATATTATTTTATTTGCTCATACTTTACCTGGAGTTAAACATTAATCCTGATCATTCATAATCTGACATGTCACACTGTACATTTCTAAACCCTGGGTTACTGTTATTATTTGCATATTTGCAATGTCAACAGTTATGACTAGATAAACACAAATTTACATTTGGTTTTTAGATCAATTTGGACATGGAGCTGCACTGAGATCCCGATATCTCTAGAGTTAAACCATACAGGCCTAAAGATAAAGATTCCAAAAGAAAATTCTAAAATAAATCGTATTAAAACATCTTTAATACTTTTTTTGAGATATGGGCATGCAAACTTCAGAAAATGTATATGCAACAAAGATTACTAACGTCAACAGATTTTTACTAATAGAGCTAACAATCTCTGTGTAAAAACAGCTTGATGCTGTCATCTTTCTCAAGTCGTTTTTACCCTCCTGTAATTTGGCTTTGAATCTCAGGTGAAAATTGTCATTTTGACCCCCCCTCTACGAAATAGTGGATTACTCAGTAAATATACATCTATGACTTTTAATATGTTGGGTTTTTTTTCCTTCATTCATGTGTGTTTCTTTCACCAGAAAAAAATATAAAAACCAAATCAAAAATTTGTCCAGGATACCTTTGTAAAAGAGATTTTTAATCTCAGTGTGCTTTTTTCTGGTAAAATAAAGGTTGTAATAATATTTAGAAATGATCAAAGACTACTTTTTTGTCAGTTTAGATCTTTATTTTTTTTATGTTGAATTTTCTGGCTTAACTAACTGGTAAATTCAAACATAACCTTTGATCTCATTCTGAGTTTTATTTTCACAGATTAGCTATCAAAGCCCTTCAAATTATAAAAAAGATGTTGATTTTTAATGTTTAGATATGTTAGCATAAACTGTGATGATATTTGGTTGTTTATGAACAAACCAGACAGAGAGCATGAAGAAATATTTTGAAAGAGCTTGAAAACATCACTGAAACCCTAAATGACAACATAACTTAATAACACTAAATGTTTACTGCATGTTATTGTTTGACTGAGGTCATCTTTTCATGACATGTTTGTCTGTTTAAGTCAGTTTAGTACTGTTAGTTCAGTTACATTGTTTCTTTGCAATAGTGGTGGTTTGAATGTAAGTTCATGTTTGTTAATGTATTAATTAACAATTTAGGTTAAGCTAAATTTAACTCACTATATGAGAAAGAATATGAATTAAAAGTGCACAATTTAAAATTTAAAAATGTTTATAAAATTTACCACCTACAGCTACATTACAAACACCACTGGATGTACTGAATTATCCTCATGAAAAGCACAATGAAAACTTGCAATTAAAGAGCCTAAAAATCCTAGAGATCTAAATTGATCTTATATTATTAATAATAAACATACAGCAGTGACTAGAGGTGATCCAGCTTGATATTTTCAGCCTTCAGAATCTCAACACAAACCTATAAGGGCTTTGTTTTTTATATGTAGATTAACTTGAGTCTGATCCATGTAGGAATGATAGTCATTACAACATAAACCCTCGATGCCGAGAAATGTAATTTACGGGTTCATATGTGAAGCTAATTTATAATAAAACTCACGGCGCAGGGTTGACATCAAGTTTCTCTGACCGTATGTGTGTTTCATTTAATGGTGTGAACGCACATATTCCAGCCAATCAGAATTGGATTTTTAAACAGATCATGGTATAATCTAAAATATCTTGTACAAGAATAATGAACAAACTGATTCATGAATCTTTTTCTCATTTGTTTTTCTTAAAGCGAACGCAGGACTCGTCTTTGAGCGTCTCTCCAACTCTTCAGCTGATTGACAGAGTTACTGCAGACAGAATCACACTGATCTGGTCAGTGTGAGGAACCAGAATGAGAGTCAACAGGTTCAGAAGATCATTAGTGATAATAACTCATCTGGATCACATGTCTGGATCGGTCTGTTCAGAGACTCATGGCAGTGGTCAGATCAGAGTAACTCTTCATTCAGAGACTGGAAGGCTGGTGAACCTAATAATGATGGAGGTAATGAAGACTGTACAATAACTGAACTGAAAGCTCAGGGACAATGGCATGACAACCTTGCAACAACCAATTTCCTTTTGTGTGTCATGAAGGTGAGTAGATCCTCACAAAACAAAACACACACGATCCATCATCACCTCCAGATCTCTTAAAGTTCACTCTACATTTCTGACATGACAGATTCATCCCCAGTGTTTGTTCTGCATGTTGTTTTTGATCAGTCTCTCTCTAGTTTCTGCTTGTGCTTCGTTTGGTTTCCAGATAAACTGATTGTGATCAGAGAGAATCTGACGTGGTCTGAAGCTCTGAGATACTGCAGACAGAATCATGTGGATCTGGTCTCGGTTCATTCAGAAGAGATTCAGCGTCGTGTGATGAACGAGGTTAAACGAGCGTCTACTGCGGCGGTGTGGTTGGGTTTACACAACTACTGTATCATGAACATGTGGCTCTGGCTGAGTGGAGAGATCGTGTGCTATCAGAACTGGGCTCCAGGGAACGGAACGAAACCGGAAAACTGCAGCCTTGAGAACAGAAAAGGAGCAGTTCAGTCTGGAGGAGATCAGCGCTGGATTAGCCTTCCTGAATCTCACAAACTCAACTTCATCTGCAGCAGAAATTAAGAGCAAGGAACACGCTAATGTGTTTACTTACATCAATGGTTTTCATAGGCTACTTCATTATTTTTCTGATTCACTTTTATCTTTGATTTGTTCTTCAGTAAGTTCTGAGTGAATCTGCTTATTGGATTTTAAAAGTGGCCAGAAATCTGTTATATTTCTGTATAATGATATATGTGTCTTTTCAGAAACTCTTTGTATATCTGGTGTGGTTGTGACTCTGTATGTTTCGCACTAATCAAATCTTTTAAACACAAAGATGATCACAGAATATCAGCTCAGATAAACTCATCTACAGCCAGCAATGACTCCTATTTCCTGATTTCCCCTCAACAGCACACTGAACTGTACATTAGATGTAACAAATATGTACAATTTAAATTTGATTTATTAGGTTGATATTTAGGATATATTTCATGTTTTTTTTATTTTAATGCATCCTGTGGGTGTTTATGAGTTTAACAAGAGGAAGGATTCTGTTCAGAGAATATCCTGATGTCTGCAAAAGTCTAATATAGGTCAGTTTGTCAGATTATATGCCAGGCATATGAATATTGCAATATATACTTATTTAAATGCCTGTACTTTTCAATGAAGATATGCCATAGCAACACAATGAATTCAATTTAAACTATTTCACTCAATTAGCATATGGATTCAGAAATTTACATCTAATGAATTGTTGCATAACCCCATGAATTCTAATATGGATTCTAATCACTGATATTATAATGAAATAATCTTAAGACACAAAAAGTTAATTTCCTGTCATGTAGCACCGTCGTGTTTCGGGTGTCCCAAGTTCGAGTCCCAGCTCATGGACCTTTCCCAATCCACACCCCACCCCCCACCCACTTAAATCTTTGAAAAAATTGTTTATTTCCTAATTTAGTCAAATTACCTGCACAAGCCATTTCAATTCATTTGAACTACACATTAAACTGAGTTCAAATGAATTACATCTTGTATAACAAAAAATGATGTTGCCATGATATACATACATATATGTAAGTTTATATTGTTACGAGTAAGTTAAACCTCTACTCAGAGAACAAAATCAGTAACAAGTAACATTTTAAAATATCGCCAGAGTCTCCACTCTCACTTCTAAGGCTTTACAACAATAGACACTTTCCAATTCAACAATGGACAAGAAGAGATGGAAGTAAACATAACAAAAATAAATACCAATTTGAGAATAGTTCACTTAGCTGAACAAATTACAACTAAAAATCATTACTGATTGCTTAATAATATGATAATCTTCTGTAACAGTGCTTTTGGTCATTGATTTATTGATTATTTCAAAACTGTTAAATTAGATAAAATATAAATATTTAGGTCACTTTTTTTGAGCTTGCATTTATGAAATATTTTTGTCATATGGATGTGTGATCCTTAGTTATAATTTGGTGGAATACTTGATTTATTTCCTGAATTGTTTAATGTGAGTTTACTTGTATAAGCCAACTTTCCCTGTTCAGCTATGCTCAGGAATGTTGTTTCAAGTTGTTTACTGATAAAGGTGTTTACTATCATTGTGTTTACTGATATAGTACATCAACAATAAAAAACAATTCACCGGGGGAAAAAAACTACCATTCGGTTTTGTGTGCATTAATAATAAATAAATGATTAGTGTGTGTTCACTTTACATTAAGGTTCACTTTCACAGGTTATTACCGTTTATAACTCATTAATAAATGATTTACATTAAGGTTCACAGGTAACTTCATCGTGCCATGGTTGTGCTGTTATGATTTTTTTCTGCGCCAAAATAAAGTTTGATAATTTCATCTTTATAAAATATATCAGTTTCTAATCATTGCTGTGGATAGGCATCATGAATTTTTGCAACGTATCATGGGTAAGGTGCAGAGTAGATTCTGGTAAGAAACATTGTACAAAAAGTGACAGGAGTCATGAGATATAAATAAGAGAATACAATACAATATAAATACAACACCCTTCAGTCTCACTATAAAAGTCCATTTTTGCTGCATCATGAAATAAATCAGGAATCTGGTTTTGAGTGAAATAAGTATTAATAGATATATTTATTAAGCAATTCTAACATGTGAGTTAAAAATGGCTCACTTTAAAATCACAATTTCAATAAAATCACCCATAATATCCAATCAATTATTACTACAAATCAATTATTAAAAAATCATTTGAAAATGAGTTATTAGTCATTTATGAACACGTTTATAAACAATTTATAAAAGAAACCTTTAATGTAAAGTGTTACCCATGATTTTTAAGACTATCAACAAAATTATTTTGCCTGTTAAGGCAATGATTTGTTTGAGGAAACTCTTGTTTCCTTGTGGAAAAAATCGAGAACATTCATAAGTCTATTAGTTTGGAACCCTGTACTGCATTCCCTGTGACTTTGTCCATCAAGTTCTCCTGAAACTACATTTTCTAGCTTTGAAACAGTTACACCTGATTGTATTTTGAAATTAGTGAAGCAGTGAATACAACTACATGTATCCTTGATCCGATCCCAACAGTTGTTCTCAAGGAGTGTTTCCCTTGATTTTGAACATTGTGAACAGCTCCCTTACTACTGGTATTGTTCTAGGAGCCCTTAAAGTTGCAGCTATCACACCAGTCCTTAAAAAGCCTGGATGTGATAAATCTGATCTGTCAAACCACAGGCCTATCTCAAATCTTCCCTTTCTTGCTAAGGTTTTGGAATGTGTCGTTGTGACTCAGCTATACTCAAACTTGTCATTCCCCACCCAGTCTTGTGGCTTGTGAAAAGAAGATCAAGACTTCACCTCATCCGTATAGTTGCACTGCCATTATTTCTGATAAGTGGAGAGCCTACAGAGGGGATCTGGCCAATACATACATTTTACAGTGAACCATTCCTGATGGTTTGTTGACCCACACATACACAACACATTGAAAGAGCATGATTAACATATAAAACGAACATATGTAGACTGAGAGGGAACAGGACAGAAAATGCTTAAAGAACACCTCTCACTCTGAGTGGACTCACTGGCTTCATGAGAAAAACAAAAAAAGATATTTGCCATCAATTTCTGACTTACTGACCATTTTATGCTGTGTTTGATGCAGAGTAAATATGGGTTCACAAACATCTTGATGTGAGGTGTTCTGAAGCTTCAAGGAGTTTTGCAAAATTCAAGGTGTGTTTTACCTTTGAATTTTGTGCTTATTTTAATTACACATAAATTCATATGACTCTTGTTGTAGTTGAGGTTAGTTCTTGATTAGCACATGGTGTAACTCATCATTACGTCATCATAGTTCACTGTTTTTGTACTGCTATTGTTAAGTGTTACTGTTTAGCTAAATGCTAGCTGAAGTCACAAATGTCACGGTTATGTTTTGTTCTTGGACTTTGAGTTAGTTTTCATTTATCCCACGTGTTCCTGTGACCTAGTTTTCCTTAGTTCCCTTGATTAATTTATTCTGTTCACCTGGACTACATCTGACTACTACACTCAACTCAGAGGACTGTAAGAGACCGTTGTGTTTTTGTGTTCATGGAAACATGACTCAGCAACAGTGTTCCAGACTGGGTTATTCAGCTCGATCAGCTGACATGCTATCGAGCGGACAGAGCTCTCGTCGCGGGAGGTAAAACCCGCGGCAGCAGGCTTTGTGTTTACATCAATGACGCGTGGTACTGCGATGCTGTTGTTGTCTGCAAACACTGCTCACCCCTGGTGGAGTTTATGATTATTAAGTGCTGGCCGTTCTATCTACCGAGGGAATATACTGTTTTGACACCTCTGACTGGAATATATTTAAGCAGGCTGCCACATACAACAACACCACAGACCTCCACTAGTACTCTGAGACGGTCACTGCCTACATCAACAAGTGTACTGATGATGTAACAGTCACAAAGACCATCAATGTCCGGGCCAACCAGAAGCCGTGGATGACAGGGGAGGTCTACAGACTCCTGAAGATGCGGAACACTGCCTTCAGAGCTGGAGATGAGGTGGGCCTGAGAACAGCCAGGGCCAACCTATCCCGCGGCATCAGAGAGGCTAAGAGACAGTACTCCAGGACTACAAGCCCCCACCGCGGACCTGTGACAGCAACATCAGCAGGATCAACGCACGCAAAGCTCTGGGTCCTGACAACATTCCTGGGCATGTAGTAAGAGACTGTGCAGCGGAACTCACTGATGTCCTCACAGACATTTTCAACATCTTGCTTAGTCAGGCTGTTGTCCCCACATGCTTCAAAGCTACCACCATCATTCCAGTGCCGAAGAAGCCATCTCCATCCTGCTTCAATGAATACCGTCCAGTTGCACTAACTCCTATTCTCATGAAGTGCTTTGAACGGCTAGCCATGCACCATATCAGTCTGCCCTCGCCCCCTCCCTGGACCCATTCCAGTTTGCATACCGATCCAACCACTCGACCGATGACGCCATCGCAACTATCCTCCACTCAGCACTCACACATCTAGAGAAAAAAGACTCATACGTCAGAATGCTGTTCATAGACTTAAGTTCAGCATTCAACACAATCATCCCCCAACAGCTCATTCACAAACTGGTCCAGCTGGGGCTCAACACCTCGCTGTGCAACTGGCTGTTGGACTTCCTGACTGGAAGAGCTCAAGCAGTACAGGGCGGCAGTAACACATCCAGCACCATTACACTGAACACTGGGGCCCCCCAAGGATGTGTGCTGACAACCATCCCCTCAACAATTCTGAACAACAAACAAACACCTTCACACAACTCCAACCTCTTTATTAAGTTTGCGGATGACCTGACTGTGGTGGGTCTCATCAGCAACAGAGATGAGACAAACTACAGGAGCGAGATGAGCCGCCTGGCCGGGTGTTGCAGTGACAACAATCTCTCTCTAAATGTGGAGAAGACGAAGGAGATTGTTGTTGACCTTCAGGAGAGTGCACACTCAGCATGCTCCTCTGACCATCAACGGTGCGACTGTGGAGAGAGTGAGCAGCACCAAGTTCCTGGGTGTGCACATCACAGAGGACCTCTCCTAGACTGAAAACACAGCAGCACTGGCCAAGAAATCACAGCAGCGTCTCTAATTCCTCTGCAAACTGAGAAGAGCCAGAGCCTCGGCCCCCATCATGTGCACCTTCTACAGAGGCACCAGAGAGCATTCTGACGAGCTGCATCACTGTGTGGTATGGTGCCTGCAACGCGTCCTGCCGGAAGACCCTTCAACGCATAGTGAGAGCAGCTGAGAAGATCGTTGGGGTCTCTCTCCCCTCCCTCCAGGACATTTACGGAACCCGTCTCACTCGCAAAGCTCTCTGCATCGCAGGTGATCTCACCCACCTGACACACAGCTTCTTCAGTCTGCTGCCATCAGGGAGGAGACTACGGAGTCTCCAGGCCAGGACCAGCAGACTGAAGGACAGCTTCATTCATCAGGCTGTGAACTTGCTCCCGACCTTGCCCCCCCTTCCCTCTTCTGCACCACTCAACAATGAACTTTTAACCCCCTCCTCTCTTCTAACCCCCCCCCAGGTCCCACATCCCCAGGTCCTTCCTCCCACTAACATACGGTGACATGCACCAGTCACTTTGTGCAGCATTGGTCTGCTCACTACCTCATTCAGCATAGAACTGACGTCATTCAACTACCTCTTCATTCAGTTTAAATAAAAACTGCTCTCTGAGCTCGTTGTCACTTTAATCAGACTGAACAAGCTCTTTTGCACTACAATCTTTTTATCTGCACTGTTTGTTCACTTTACTGGTTTGCACTCTATCTGTCATGTGCCTTGCGCTGCTTTATTTAACCTAAGTTTTATTTTTCTTATTTTTTACATGCCCTTATTTGTATAGTTGTATTTTATATTTTATCTGTATCTATCTGTATTTTTAGACTTTACTGTTAGTGTTATATGTATGCACCGGGGGTCTGAGAGTAACGCAATTTCAATTCTCTGTATGTATGCTGTACATGTGGAAGAACTGACAATAAAGCAGACTTGACTTGACTTGACTGTGTTCGTTTATCATCTCATTAGTTCCCTCGTTTAGTTTCTAATAATTATTTGTGACATCTAACAAAATTACAAATAATTACAGATGAATAAGTCAGTTAAGTGAGCCACCTTTTGTTAAATAATTTAGAACTGTAATAAAATATCTGCACATTTTCCGTACTACTCTTTGTTTGCATTACACTTTGAATTGTGCCTATTATACATTTATTAACATTTTAAAAATATTAAAATTCTTGATTCACAGACATTATTTTCGAGGATCTTTGGGAAGATGGCCTAAATGACATTAAGGCAGCCCACTTCAATAGTGTGCTGGCAGATTCGTCTACAGATTCAAGTGTAAGAGAGTTGGAGGGTCTGTATTTTTGAATTCTCCACAAAAGTATTCCCAGAAACATCTTCATTGGAGCGGAAGAACTGCCAAATGCCACTGAACCTGGACGCTACACTGCCATCAAAAATGGTGAAATGTAAACATATATTGCAAAAAATGTGTTTTAATGATGCATTGTTAATGACCTCTCTTGTCTTACTTCAGCACTTCAGAAAGCAGATCTTCTCGACTGGAGAGAGAGGTTGGTTGTGATTTGGCTCAGACGGTGCAGCTGTTATGGTGGGAAAGCATGGAGGTGTTGCAAAATTGCTGAGGCAGGATTTTCCACACCTTATTAATATCCACTGTTTAGGACATGGATTATAGCTGGCTGCTCTTGATACAATCAATGGCCATGAAAAAAATGAAGAGAGTAAGTAATGATATTAATCTCATTTTGTTTAATCTTTCTCTTATATCAACTGACACAGACTTTACAAACATTACCTATCGCAGGTGACAGATACGCTGAAAGGGCTATATAAGCAGTATCATTATTCTCCAAAAGCTCAGAGAGAGTTAAAGGAGGTGGGAAATATGCTAGAACAAAAGGAATGGAAGCCCACTAATTTAAGAGGAACAATGTGGCCACCCCACTTTGAGAGAGCTCTTAACACAGTGAAGAAAAACTACAGAGTAATGTTGACACACATGGAGAACAAAGTAGCAACAAGGCAAGTCTTGTTAACATATATAACGTAAAAACAGTTGACCAAAAATTAAACATTCTGGGCTATTCCTATTGGTTGTATGATTTTAAATAATGCGAGGTTTGATAAATTGAAAATCATTTGACAGGCCGACAAATTATAATCATTTATTTATTTCCTTTTACCCTTCCTCCTCTGTAGATCTGCAAGTGCTGACATGATTGGTCGAGCCAAACAATGCCTTTTAGTACTATTTGTTTGTAAAATAGTACTGTAGTTTAGGTTTAATGTCACTTGAATGAGACTTAAACTGCAGAAAGTGACAACCTCCAGGAGGATGGCCTGACCCTATGATAATAATAATTTTGCTCAAGTCCCGGATGATATGGACTGCGACACATGGAGTGGCCACATGTTAAGGTGCTCATAAAATCTTTACTTCCAGGTCTGCAGAATGATGCCTGGAGAGATTTTTTCATGGATGACCACCGTAAAAATTAATACAGAAACCTCTTGCTGATTATTGAACTGTTACTAATACTACCTATATCTACAGCTGCTTGTGAGAGGGGCTTCAGTTCAATGAAGTAAATTAAAAGTCCACTTTACATGGAGTTAATTGGTTAACAGATGTTCAGGAGCAGAGCCACGCCCCAAACGATCACCTGACTTCCTGAAACCTCCATATATCGGGCCACCTCACACCGTACTGTTTGTTTCTTTCTCTCGAAGGACAGATAGACTCGCCTGGTCTGAACTGCGTTTTGTTCGATTCAATGTCACTGGCGGCACTTGAGGATCACCTCTCATCATCCCGATCACAGTCGTTTTCCGAGTGCTCGCGTTCGGTCGCACACATTCCGGGCCATGAGTGTCCACGTCCAGGCTCATCTTGGGAGGACTCTGAGCTGTTTCCAGGCTCCACCCTCTCCGGTCAGTGGGATCCGCGGGCCGAGATCGCCATCATCGTTTGCGTGGTGGACGCAGAAACGGAATCCTCGCTCTCCTCGCAAGCAGCTTCTCCTGTGCTTCCTCAGCGCTCCCATTGCACGTCTTTCAGAATCCAGAGTTGAGGACAACTGAACCAAGGATCGCCTTCAACACGCACTTAAATTAAAGGTATCCAATTCAATTGTGCAGATAACAAACAGTTATTTCAACTGTATTCAGTATCAATAAAACTTCTGACATGACAAACTTTGAGCCCTCAGCACTTCCGGCAACTCCTAGGGAGTCACTCTCCGTCACACGTGTCGTCACGAGAATTCTCTTCCACAGCATCAGACAGCAGCTCCCTCTAGCGGCAGGCAAGACATAATTCCACCTGCACTCGCTCAATCTGATCTCTCACAAAATTCTTCTCTTCTCTATGCTCACAGTTTGCTCATAAAACACGCAGACTGGTTAAAGTGAACATTCTAAATTGTTCCTCCTCGACTCGTATGTATTACAGTACGGATTGATTTATGTATTAACTGGTTTTCACCATGAAATATAGCCACATATGCTGGTATGACTTAATAAGTAATAAACAAACAATCAGCAATACAGCTCCATGTTTCTAATAATTATCTATAGCTACTTCTAAATTCCAGACGCCCATTCACTGTCCCTTGAGACTTTACCTCACGCTAAAGTCCTTTTAAGACAAGTCATGTCACTCGGCGGCCATCTTTGAAATGGCTCTCAGGCATGCAAGAGCAACTCCTATCTCTTTGTATGGGGAAACCTCAAATTCTCCAAAACTGTTCACTAAGCTTATGATTAAATTTCATATTCGAAATCACCAAAGAAATCTGACAACAACTGTGTCATAAATGTTGTTACTTTTGCTCAAATAGCGTTATTAAAAGCTTAATTATTCAGGCTAGATCAGTCAGTGCGCATGCGCAGTCCGATTGAGCGGCCATATTGAGCATTGCATTTCTATAGCAACCGGGACGCTTCTAACAGCAGCTGCAGTGACGCGCTGATTTTTCCGATTAGTGATTGGCTCTTTCATTCAGAAGGCAGGGCTTCCTGCAATTGAGCGGCCATATTGAGCGTTGCATTTTTTTCCCCATTCAAAACTAAAGGAGTGACACGTCTGGGGTATTCTATAGTCTTTGCTCATGCAGTCTTTGCTTTCCTTTGTCAAGTCAAGTCACCTTTATTTACATAGCTCTTTTAATAATAGAGACTGTAACAAAGCAACTGAACAGCATTAAATAGGAAAATAGTGTGTCAATAAAGCAAAAAGGCAGTTCATCATTGAATACAATGTCATCATCCAGCTCATCATCTTTCCCATCAACCGACCCACTGTCCATTCACAACTTAAAATCTTACGCTCATTTCTTCCTAAGATCCACATGTGCATTTCTAAACCTACTTGTGAACTACTCCTATGAACAACCACTGGCTATGATTGCCCAGCTTTCTCTCATTCTCACACATTTGTACTAATAAAGGCTTATGGAAACAAGAACCTGTGTTAGCCATTGAACGCCTGAACTATTTAGCCTCTGCATCCTCTCCGTATGATCAGGCCATCTACATTCCAAGCTCACGCTTAACTCAGCTCTTCCCAACTTTGGGGGTCCTAATTGTCTGGCCTAAATATATGATTGAGATGGTACTCCCAACCTCTCTGAAGTCTCTCTGAACCATCAATTCCAGATGCCCTGATCAACCTGACCATCATCCCATTCCCTCGATCCCTTCGTCCTCTTTCTGTTCTTCCCCAACACTCTGTTTGTGGCGTGGTCCTAGCTAGTGAAATGGAGTTAATTGGTTAACAGATGTTCAGGAGCAGGGCCACGCCCCAAACGATCACCTGACTTCCCAAAACCTCCATATATCGGGCCACCTCATACCGTACTGTTGTTTCTTTCTCTCGAACCCACCCTTCCCTCCCTTTCTCATCCATTCAGCCAACCTTATCCCACATTCTCTTTCTTTCAGGTTGTATTGGGGGGTCCAAATTGTCTGGCCTAAATATATGATAGAGATGGTACCTGAGTCTCTCTGAGCCATCAATTCCAGATGCCCTGATCAACCTGACCATCATCCCATTCCCTCGACCCCTTCGTCCTCTTTCTACTCTTCCCCAACACTCTGTTCAACTAACAGTTTCATAGCATGTTTGTGGCGTGGTCCTAGCTAGTGAACACCCATTTCTCATAATGGCATATATTAGCCCTTGTCATTAAACTTATAAAGTCCCTAAATGCAAATTTCCCCCATTTGAAGACTGTCCCAGATTACCCAAAGCATGCTGTCCCACATTTGATAAAACATATTTTCAACACTTTAATACATATTTTGTTGCTTGAATAGATCACAAACATAATTTGACAACAATTAGGAACATTGTCTTATGACAGATTTATGTCCTTGACATTATGCCCTGTCCACAAGAACGTGGGTATTTTCAGAACCGCAGCTTTTTTTACATGGTTTGGCCGTTCGTCCACACACAAACGCAGCACCAGGTGAAACCAAACATTTGTGAAAACTCCTGCCAGGGTGAAGATTTTCAAAAACTCTGGTTGCGGTGTTATCGTGTAGAGAGCGAAACCGGAGTTTTTGGCTTGAAGTCGGAGCATGAGCTGTTATCTCCGCCTACTGAAAAACTTTTTCAGGCTTCTGATTGGCCAACATGGCTTTACAGTTGAGATTATATCGCCACCTGTTGGCCTGGCATGCTCTTGACAGTGCTTCATAGCATGCTTTTGCATTTTCATGTGGACGGAGATTTTTTTTTAAATGGAAGATGGAAAAAATACCTGTGTACGTGTGGACATGGCCTTAATCTAGTCAGAATCCTATGTCACTCACCTTGTCATGCAATTCCCAGTGGAGCTTCTTGATTGACAAGTGCCCCGCTCCTTTCTGTGCAATCACCCCCATGGAGTCATGTGATTTCAGCACTTAACATCCATGCTAAAATTATAGTAAAAGTCCTGTTGACTAAATTTAGTTAGAACAGGAAATGGAGTTTAGGTGTCCCAGATGACCGAATTCACTCCAGAGAGCCACTTCTAAATGCAGTTCAGAGGCGTTTCAATTATCTCCATGCAAAAGCTCGGTCCATTATAGAGAGATCCTTTGGCAGTCTGAAAACCTGGTTGTGCTCCCCCCTCTTTTTCAAAGCCCTTGAGAATATAATTGCTATAATTAAATGTTCATGTGTGTTTGGACCCATTTGACAGTAGATTGCAATATTAATGTAATTGTTTGTTAGCATGAATTAATCTTTAAAAACAACAACAACAAAAAAAACAGCTTCTCTACAATTTTTTTTCTAAAATTGAAAGTAATCTCTCCTCTCTGACTTCTTCCCTTCTCATTGTCTCCTCTGTCCTCTAGTGATGCAAAGTCCGATTCATTTGCACGAACCGGTTCTTTTTAGACAGTTCGGCTCACTGAACCGGTTCAAAAAGCCGATTCATCAGTTCCTGACGTCATCAAGCAATGATGTCACTACACATTTCTTTTCTAACAACTCAGTGCCATGTTGTATCAATGAAACATTCAAAAAGTATAAAGAAAGAATAAACCTTTCTTATAAACTGCTTGATTTCGCTTAACTTAAAATTTGATCTGCATTAGGGCTGCACGATGTATCGTTTCAGCATCGTCATCGCGATGTGTGCATGCGCAATAGTCAAATCGCAGGAGGTGCCATGCAGGGCAAAAGCATACATATTTTTTGTTTTGATTCAAAAGAAATTTTTTTTTTTGCACAAGTCTATGTTTTCCTGATATAAAGTAATTAATTCTGATTTAAAGGTTATTAAAAAAAAACTATTTACAAATCACACGTTTGTTGCCTCACATTTTTGACACGCAGTCTCTTGCGTGCGCATGGCGAAATTAAAGAGGAACGGGAGAAAAGCACCAAAATGGATGATTTGGTCACAAAAAACGAAACACATCGTCAGTTATTTGGAAATATTTTAGCTACAGAAAGGATGATGTTGACCAAAAAGAGGCACTTTGTCCGGAGTGCCATGCAGTTTTTACCACAACACGCGGAAACACAACTAATTTGTTATTTTTTATATTACTTATTATTTCTGTTAACTGCACCATGCATTGTCATAAATGTCATATGGGATATATTCACATCAAATTTTATTTAATAGACATATATTAAATCTATTAAAGGATTAATATAATATATTTTACAGTATTGTTTGTGATTGGTATATACATAATGGCACAAACACTACTGTTTTTCATATAAATACAAAATAAAAACCATATAGTTACATTTTTACCATGGTATTGATGTGCTACATATGTATGGTTTTTAACGAGTATATTGAGAAAAGCAAAAAAAAACCACTTACAGAGTGTGTGCATACATTACGTGATGGTGATGGTCTAGACTAGTGCGCATACGCATTTATAGTGTGTTCTTTCACTGGAAATGTAGAATTATCACATTTTTCAAGATATAGGGCAGAAAATGTATAGATCTATATAATTTCATATAGTTACTATCACACGAAGAGTGACGTTTTTCTCCAAAAGTCAGCATAATTACAAATGTGATCTTGTTTATTGAACCGTTGTATAAAATCAATAAGTTAATATTAAGAGACTTACTATACAAAAAACACACACCCCTTTCTCTATCTATAAAAAAAAAAATAAAACTATACCTATTACAGCGTCTCTGAGCAACATGATAGTGTTTCGTTCCTGAATGAATCAACCGTTTAAATGATTCGGTTCAATCCCAATGACTCGCTGCCACCTACTAGCTACTCATTCATGCAGGTTTCTTTATTACTCTTAGGTGTATATAACATGGATATATTTGCATACCGCGAAATAAATGATGCAGCAGAATTTCTAACAATAGACACTTTATACCGTGGTAGCCATATCTATCATTATACCGTAACCGCACAGCCCTACACTAAACGTTTCTTCATCCATCTATTTACTCACTCAGTGAAGCACTACGCTATTGCATGACATCCATATGTTAAGATTCATGTGTTCAGACGTGCTTCAGACACCAGCTCATACAGTAGTGTTCCCATAGCGTCAATGCTAAAATAATATCGTATTTGTGTTACGGTTAGATTTCTATGGAAGATTTCCAACCTCTCAGATGGCGAATCCTACCAGCAAGTATCCATTTTGTCAACCAGTAAAACATGTCAACAGCAAGTCTTGTCTGGTAACCAAAGCAAATTTGACAAGAGCAGAAAGCAGGAGACAAAGTGATGGTAAAAATGAGCAGAGTTGGTTTATTGAATAATCTTAGTATGTTTCAATGATCAGACTTCATCTAATCAGTACAAATCCAACAAGTGTTATGTTACAAAACCCCACAAGCATAAGATAGAAAGTAAAATAATAAATAATATAAAATATAAAAACATAAAATTACATAAAGAATTATAAAATGATGAATAAATGATGATGTTATAAATGAATATGTGATTAAATGATAAATCAAATGACAACTACATGAATGATTAATGATTATAAAAATTACATTTGTTTGCACGTTTGCAGATGGTTGCTCTCTTGAAGTAACACACACCCACAGGTTGCTGATGAAAATCCCTAAATGCATAATATTTCAATGACCGTGAATTTTGATTGCATATTTCTTTGTTTTTATTTTGTATTGACATCCAATTCTTGGTGTAAGTGTATAATACTTTGTATTATGTCCATCCGGATTACCATTTTCACTAAAATCCTTACAGTTACTGTAGCAATGATTTTGTTTCTGGAGATATGTTGTGATGTTGATCCAAATGGCCCAGTTAAAAAGTGTGTGTGTATATATATTCCCCACAGATGTTCTCTCAGATGGCCACGCTGTTGGGGATTCTGTCTGGAGACAGATACCAATAGGGCAGTTTCAGTTTTTCATTTCGGCTCTTGATGATGTTGGTCACTTCAGCTAGTTTCTTGCGGAAAGTCGTAGTGGCCTCCATGACTGGTTGCTCAGTGAAGTATTTATCTGGATACACACCTAAAAACAGCTGGGGAAGATTTGGACAAAATACTATGTTTTCTTTGTTTTGTGTTTTAAGTATATTCAAACTAGTTATGAATAATCAGTCCTCAAACCTCTCCGTCCTGGAACTGACTGAGGGCCCAGACTGCTCCTACATGCCAACTGGCACGTCCACGGTCCGGCAGACTCTCCATGATGTACTTCATATCCACCTGGCCCTTCTGTGTGGGAGGAGGCTTCCTCATGGTGGAAGGACTGTTGGGGACCCAGGCAAACCAGTCAAACTGGAACACAGGACAGGCACACAGGTATCAGCCAATAGATACTAACCCAGGCATAGTTTAGATTCGTCCAGAAAAGAGTGCTTCATCCCACCTGTCCGAAGTTAACAGCAGCATGTTGTGCTGAAGCTGTGAAAATCACAACAGTCAGGTACTCGACCAACTGCTCCCGAGTTTTCAGGAGATCTGGAAATTCTGTGAACATTGGTAACATTTTGAGATATATGCAATGAAATGTGACTTTGTACGGCATGCAAACACAATGCATATGCAATCATAAGAACATGCACACTTGTAGTTAATCGATCCTGTACTCACCACCATTCTGGGGACAGTTCTTCATACCGGAGGAGCAGACATCTTGAACAAATGCCTGGATCTCCTCGTCCTCCTGAACGGACTCATCACTGCCGTAGTAGATCCTGACCACATCAGAAACGAAACTGGAGGAAGATCAAGAGCAACGATGAATCAGCAAATTCTAAAATAATTACTAATTACTTCATTGTCATTCAATCTCAGCAGTAGCATTTGAACATCTGTACATTTTTGTGTATTTTATCAGTTACCTTCTCACTGCCTCCCAGACCATCATGCCATCATCTCTGTAGTAGTAGTGGGGCAGCTCGTCCTTGTTGTCCACTCCTCGAGCTTTCACGGACTCAGGGAAGCACATGGACTTGTAGGTTAAAGTCTTCATGGCCTTATGAATCACTTCAACAACTGCAATCCCACCGGTGCCGTTAGCCCGAGGTAGGACACTAGTGATTATTTTTCTGTCTCAGATTACATTTTGTAAATGCTTGTTTAAAGAAGTGCAGTGAATTTGAAGCCAGAGCCTACATCTAGAAGGGGTGCTGGGAAAAATCAATGCAGCATAACATTATATTCAAGTCTAATGGGGTTTTGGTTTTGGACTGTTGTAGCACCTCTACATATTAACACTTAATTTACATCAGTACCATGTGAGAAGTCAAAGTAATTATTAAGCATGTCAAATTTTTATCCCTTAAAACTTATGTTAACTCCATCTCCCATAATGCTGTTCTGGACTCTGTGTGGTTTCCTGCTTTCTTCATGTCTGGTCAGTGCACAAGGAGGAAGGAAGTATAGATCAGGAGATTTTTATCCATGGACTTGTTTTGAATCTCAATCACAAGCCTGTTGTGAATATTTTCATCTTTGGCATCACCAAAGTGTTCGTTAGCTTGTGGAGGCAAGGAATATATTCCTATATTTGAGCCTCAGGTGGAATCGTGCATGTTCTTGAATAACGTTAACTTTGGGTACAGTATTGTGGCTTATGATAATATTGTATTGTGGCTTCTCTGGTGATTCCCAAACCTAACAGGTAGATGACAGAATATCTGAGGCTGAAATTTAAAACCCTACTCATTTTCAGACCTTAAAGTCATGTGAGCGAAGCAGATAAACTAGGGCTGTCAAATGATTAATCACGATTAATCACATCCAAAATAAAAGTTTTGTTTACATAATATATGTATGTGTACAGGGTATATTTATCATGTATATATAAATACACACACAAATTATATATTTAGAAAATATTTACATGTATATACATTTATATATTTATATTCTTATATTTTATATTATATATAAATATATTTAATACATAAACATAACACATTCTTCTTAAATATATACATGCATGTGTGTGTATTTATATATACATAATAAATATACCCTGTACACATACATATATTATGTAAACAAAACTTTTATTTTGGATGTGATTAATCGTGATTAATCATTTGACAGCCCTAAGATAAACATGAACAGAAAAGCTGTGGTTCCTAACAAGGTAGTGTTTAGGCAGGGTTAAAGATACCTTCTCAAAGACCCCAGATTCACTGATGAGTTTTTCACGAGCTGCAGTGTTGATGGCAATGGTGTAACGGACATGAGGTATCAGCAACTGTGAGGAGAAAATGAAGCATTTAAAAATAACAGGCACTCTAGGTCACTCGTTTCAGTGTTTGTCCCACAGATAAGGGGCTTCATGCCTAAATCATTGTAACACCTGCCCTGAGTGCCTTTTTGTTTTTATAACAAGAG
Source organism: Cyprinus carpio (assembly GCF_018340385.1). Classification (NCBI taxonomy): domain Eukaryota; kingdom Metazoa; phylum Chordata; class Actinopteri; order Cypriniformes; family Cyprinidae; genus Cyprinus; species Cyprinus carpio. Next base: position 32,557,806 of record NC_056575.1, on the reverse strand, counting down.
CAATATGATAAAGTACATCAGTGTGTTTTACAATGATTTGAACACACTTCATCCAATCAGAATTCAGAAGTAATTCAGAAACTGGAAAATGTACGTTGCATTTTATACCCTTGAGATACTTAGTCAATTTTAGGGCACAAAAACCATGATTGAATCCTGGAAAGACAAGAACTTGTGTGTAATCTAGTGCTGTAAACACACAGGCACTAAATGGGTTAACACATGCTTTTTAAATAATAGCGTATACCAGAAAACTGAGTACCACAAACCATAGTCAATCCTGTTGCATGATTCATTTAATAATCTCCTCCCATAAATAAATGGGAAACTCCTAAAAAAAATAAATGTATCCATGCCTTTTCATCACTAATGTTTCACTGCGTGTCTTTCGTAAATCCTGACAATACATTTTTAACACCAAAAGAGTTAGTAAATCTACCTCTAAATCTCACAGCAATGAAAGCGTTAAAGGAAGCTACCTTGTATACTGGATGGACTGCAGAGAGCTGTCTGTACATGGCGATGGCAAAAACCTCAGAGGTCAGATGCGTCCTGAGAAGGTGTGTGACCAGCTGGTGTACGTTGAAGTCGGAGCATTTCACCCACATCTTGGCCAGCATCCAGTCGTACTGACCATCGCTCGGGAGAAAGACCTCTGCGGCGGTCTGACGGCTGAGCTGTTTCAGAGAGCAAACACAGTATTTGGTAAAAACCCCAAGGCTTCGTTCAAGCACCAAGTTTTTAAGTACTGTTTTCCTTCATTATTTCTGCAGGCACCTGAATAGCAATCGGCAGGATTTCATTCTGGCTGTTCTTGTACAGCAGGCAGAAGGGAGCAGCCAAATACTGCTGGGTATCTGGGTCTGTGGCATTGGCTTGCACTCCCTCCAGTATTGCATAGTCTGCTATGTAGATGTTTCCTGCCTGTAACAGAGACACGTTTAGTATTGGACACTGGAGAATTTCTATTCTATTCACATCAGAATTGACCACTGCTACAGCTTTCTTTGTGACACATCATCTAAAATTGATCCAGACACGATCCAGAACTCTGCTGCACACCTGCATATTCACTGCTTGTCCTCCAAAAGCTTCACATTTTATTTGAATACGTGTTGTTTTGTTTTTCTACTGACCTTTAATTCCTCCTGTAGTGTGAGACCTCTATCCAGGGAGCTTTCCACCATCTCCTGTGTGACTGCAAAGCTGTCTGGAAGATTCCTGCACTTACTGATCATCACAGGATTGCAGCCGTTCAAGAACTGATAGCCAAACATTAAGTCCTCGTTCCAGTTCTGCATCACATGCTCTGTCAAAGAGAATAATAGAGTCAGCTGCCAGTGAGTTCAGGAGTGTGTTTGCATTTACACTCACTCAATAGACGGCTTGGATTAGTATCAGAGAAAAGCGAATATAAATAAAGGAAGAAATGATTCAAACCTGACACAGTGTTCTTGATTTTCACAAATACTTTTCTGAAATCTGCAATATCGGTCCAAGAGGACTGGAACAACTTCATAAATCTATTAAGACCAAGATTGGCAATCCTGAAAGAGAAGATCATGGCAAGAACAAATCAACTGAATGCTCATAATGTCTGGTTCAGTTTCAGATTTATTTCGAGATATTTCCTAGCAATAGTCACAGCAAATCAACAGCATGCATATCTGTTGGTGATACGTGCAAAGAGATGAACGCAAACCTACGCTTCAAGGAAATTCAAAGAGAAGTCCACAGATTTTGCCGTTTCAAACTGAATGTCCACAGGAAGTTCAGTGCTTGTGTTGGCATCGATGCTCAGCGGGAAACCAGTGCGCCACTCCTTCCACTCAAGAAACAGCAAAATTCATCTTTCAGTTGTTTGGAGAATTATTTTAGGTGATATGAAAAGTTATTATTCCCCCACAACACGAGGCTCTTGTAGGAGCCATGCTTATTTAATTTTTATAAACTGGTTTGTTCAAAAATCCTTTGATTATCGTGTTGTTAATGTTGTGAGTCGTCGCCAGTCAAAGGTGAGAGGGGTTAAAAAGGATATTCCACCCCTGACAGCAAGGGGGCGCTGGTGCGAGAACAAACAGTCCTTTGACCGTGCACATGGAGGCAGGATGGTATGGTGTAACACATTAACAACTGATTAAATATCTGTTGATTGTTTACACAGGATTGTAACTGTGTCATCAAACCTGAACAGTCGCTGTCTGGATTCCAGCTCCATACGCCTGAACTCTTTCATATCATCATCCTGAGGCAATCGACCTAAATGCACAAGCACAAATACATGCATAATTATACACAAACAACAGTATTTGTGACACGCTTCATTCAGTCGAGATGGGACTCACCCTTGCCATCTCGAAGAACCACTTCCTGTTCATTGGCTATCCAGCGATAACAGGGGAACTGGAGGCGCTCTCCAGACGGAGTCGTCACATTGATGCATCTGCAGTACCACTGATCATTGAACAAGAGTTTCTCCTTCTCAAGTTTCACCAGCACTATGTCTCCAAGGAGCTCCTTCACGCTGACGTCCACAGATACCACCTTTAACAACAGCTTCTGTTAGCCATAACTGAATCACACGGCTTGAGCGCAAACATTAACTGAAGAATCATGTGCGATGAATCCAGAAATACCACCCTAACTATCACTGGATTGGTGATATAAACATGTATTTAACATTGAGTATCTAACCGAGGGATCTAAATCACTGTGAATAAAGTGGACGAGTGAGGAAGTGTCTGGAAGCTTTGAGAGGGAAAAATGGGCAGCGTTGGGGAATAACACAATATTAATAATAATAACGCAATAAGCCCCAAGAAGCCGTGGTTTACAGTGAATTTATAACAGCTAAGGTGCGCTGCTAGGAATGACACAAAGCATTTATAAAACAGTTATTCCATATACTGTATCTAGCAGGATTTCACAAAATAAAACAAAGCAAATAAAATGTAATGATATGATATTAATAAAAACAGTATTCTTCCGCCAAACAATGTAGTTCCTCAGAAACGGTTGTGGTTTCAACAAAGTGGTTGCCGAGCAACACACAGACGTGAATAAATGTGTATGTTTGTAGAGTAATTTACAACAGCTTCAAACGCGGCTCAGCCAATCAGAATCAAGGACCGGAACTATCCTCTTTATAAAGTTACTTTTAAAAGTAATGCATTACAATGTAGTGACGAATTACGTAACTTAGTTACTTTTTATGGAAAGTAATGCGCTACGTTACTTTTGCATTACTTTTTCTCATCTGCCTTGGCCTCATTTTTCTCTCTTCAGAAAATAAAAGTATGTATGTTTAATCTAAAGTCATTTTTGTTTATTAGAATGGTTGATCATCGAAGCACAGCAGCAAAGATACTGGTTAATAAAGTGGAACTGAATACACATTTGTGTATTTAACATGTTTGCGTCATGTCCTGACGCATGATGTCCTTCATTTTGAGGAATACTGAATCTGTTTTTGTGAGAATGTGACGAGTGAATACATGCTGACATTAGTCTAGAACTACAGTATCATCACATTCACACAGCGCACACAACACATCTGAACTCACTCCGGATTCCTCTCAACATGAGCACAGGAGAGCTGTCTATCAATACATGCAAAACAAAGTAACTGGCCTTACTTATTTGAAAAGTAACTTTATTGTAAATTAAAGAGTAATGTGTTATGATATTGCATGATTTGCTGACAGTGACTTTTCACTTTTTGTGAGGAAACAAAAGTCTTAAATGACAGCCACAATTAAATGAGAGTGAATAAACCTATCTGATAAGCATTAGACATAAATAAATGAATGGAATAACTTCATGTTTAAATAGTGAACCGTCTGTACTGTTCAACACATGACATATGTGTTTCCACTGAATCTGCAAGGAGAAAAACTGTTCTTACCGATCCTCTCGAACGGTCAAAGAAGGATTTGTCCAGTAGAGTCCGGTCACTGCATCTCTCCGAGCCCACCAGCGTCAGGGAAACCTTATCATTTGTCCCAGCAAACTCCTGACTGCCAGTCGTGACAGACACCGTGTACGAGAACATCCTGCTCATATGTGAACACTAGTACAACACACTAGTTAGTGATGATGTCCGGTACGCGCACGAATCGTTCTATTTAAGCGCTTCTTCTTAGTGAACCGGTTCAACCAGTTCACCGATTCGGACTGAATCGTTTGAAGCGGATCGCGTCTCCAGTCACTAATCCACGAACTACTTAAATTAATCACTTTTGAATGTGTCCGACACTCCCTCTGAGTCGAAACCAATACCCCGGAGTAATTAATTTACTCAAACAGTAGCTACACTGAGTGAACTGCTTGAACCGGTTGCATCGGTTCTCGGATCACCGTTACTCTCAACCGAGCACCGTTTCAAGAGGACGAAACTTATCCAAGTATGTTATTGAACACCACAAAGTGTGCTGATATAAATACATTGTATTTTATTTAGTTAGTTTTTTAAAAGATGAATATATCTAATCTGTGTGCAAAACATAATTGTAAACTTTTCAGATCATGATTATGATGTTGTAACTGACTGAAGTCATGATTACTGACTTTATATATTTGAGTGTGTATTTGCATAGACTTGATATCATTACGTCATCACGAACGAGGTCATGGGCACAAAAGAACCGATGAACCGTTTCATTGAAACTATCTGTCCGAAAGAACCGGTTCACGCAGAAGAACTGGACTTCCCCTCACTACAACACACTGTCTGTCTTCTCTCAGCAGGTTTGGGGCTGTGGTCTCTCAGCATAACTTGAGAGATGGAAACACCAACACTGTACAATTATTTAATCAGTTCCTTAGATTTATGCTCTCTTTAAAACGTTTAAAATTCTAAAATTTGACTTTTTTTCTATACGATATTACTGTAGAAATGTTGCAAATTTCTGTCTTATTCAGTTTTGTAGTGTGCTAGGTTTTCCATGTTTAGATTGTGAGTAAGAGAAGTTGTGTGCGGTGTGTGTAAACATGATTGTTACTGTAGCTCTAGACTAAATGTGAACAAAAGTTCTCACTTGCTCAAAAACCAGATTCAGTATCCTAGAAATTAATAAAAACAATGAAATGCAAACTGGGAATATTCGGCAAACCTACAATAATTAAATCTGTTAAATAACGCAAGTATGTATTATGTATTTAATCTCAGTGTTCACCTTTGATGGACCAATTCACCCATACGAATAATCATAAATGGCTTTAGTTAAACATTATATACATACATTAAAATTTTAGTTTAAATAAGCGTGTAATTTATTATAGGGATCTCTGGCTACCTGAGCCTGAAGGTGAGGATATAGAGATGACAATCTCAATGAACTGGAGGACAGAGAAGATTTAGAGGAGCAGAATGGAACTGGTTGATATATGCGTCAGATGTACATTGACAGGATTTTCAATGTCTGAAACAACAACAAAAATCATGTTGCCTGTCTTTACCTACTAGGCTTAAATGAGTAGCAAACAACTTAATAAATATATAAATATATTTTTGTAAGTTTTCTCAAGTGACATACTGTTCATTCAATAAATTATTCAATAAATTACACTACACTCGAGTCTCATTTCATTCATATCAAAATCCTCAAGGTTATTAAAAGTACAACATACTATACAAACTGTAAAACAATTAACTCACAAAACAAGTGACATACTGTTCATTCAATAAATTATTCAATAGATTAGTAGACTACTCAAGATATTCACGACTCCAGCGACTGTTTGTGAAACTCTAATTTTAATTTATCTCTCTGAAGCTGTAAAATTCAGTCTCTAGCAGCAATTTCCTCTCTTCCAGTTCAAGATTTCTGTATTGTTTGTCTAGCACCATTGACATGGTTGTTCCTCTCGACACTGATGTGCAAACCATGGGACCAGCAGCTGTAGCTGATGCTGACACTGACTCAGACTCTTCATCTCCCGTCCCCTCACGTCTCTCAGCCGGCTCCTCCACCACTGCCTCAGTCCCAATTCAAAGACAGGCTCACTAAAAATAAGTACATAACATTTTATTACTTGTAGGTTCCTTGTATTATAGGCTGAGTCATTACGTTGTTCACGTTGATTTGCTGGCTAGCAAGCTTACCGGCATTTACTTTGCATTACGGTTACATTACACATTAGCATACATCATTACCGGTTCACATTATCATCATAAACAAATTGATACTTATTAGACTTCAATCAAATGAAAGGTAATAAAGCAAGGAAAAACCAAACTGATTTATTTATAACAATCACCCGCTGTTACCTGTATTCTCATCTTGACTGTCTGGCTCTTCCTCTTGACGTGGCGGCGGGGTGCTGCTGTCAGTGGCTGAGGGAACACACACTCCACTTTCCCGTCCTCCACTTATCCCCCAGAACATAGGCGACTGTCCACCATAAATATTCATCACCATTTCAGTGGTGTCTTTAAGTTTCTCTTGGGGTCCTCCTCCCGTTTTTGGATATTTCCTCTTAAATATTTCTTTTTTGGCATCTTGTACCATGTTTTTGTATCTTTTCTGTGCGTCTTTAACGCTCCGCTCAACGGTCGGAAAAGTATCTTATTTTACCCAGAATGCACTGCAGTGTAGTCCTACTTAAAGAGCAGGTCAGATGGTATTTTAAAGTGTCCCAATATTGTATTGGAGTCCCCTACATCAGGTTTAAATGCATCTAAGGTCAGAAAACATTGTAATTTTCTCAGAATATACATTTAATATTAGAGTCATTTGCCAATGATTAGGAAATGATTAGTTTCAAGCAAGTTCGGAGCAAGCCCCTCCCTTCCTCAAGCCTACTCTGCTCTGATTGGTCAGCTGGCCAAACCTGTTGTGACTGGCACAGAGATGAGTCCTTGAGCCAGTTAGCCAGCGCTACCAATTGACAAAGTACCTTTACATAAAACAATAATATAGTCAATCCGTTCTTATAATGACATAAAATACAAAAACACTTATGCAAGCGATTCGTACCCACAGCTAAAGTTTAGCTGCTAAAACTGTGAACACTAGGTGGATACGTTAGCCGAGTGCTAACGTGACTAACTGATGAAACAATACAGTTTGTAAACCAAAATATGTCTACTGTAATGTTTGAAGAACGACAGAAAAAAAGACGCTTGGTCTTAACTTTTAATCAGAACGCAGAACAGTTGTATCACAGGAGCACCAGCCGAAATCACTCATCTCTCTCCCGCATTAACCCTGTAACTGCCAGTGCAACACAATAAACAGCAGTTTCACAATTATTATAAAGTCTGTGTGCTACACTACATTCTTTATTATTAAACAAAGTAATTAGAACAACGTCAATCTACAATAATCGACATATTCTTAGGTTCACTGCGAATTTTTAGAACTACTTCAGTAAGACAGTAATATCGTGCTTTACCTGGAAACCTACACTTGCCTTAGTTATACATCACATATTGGCACAAAAAAATTATATTTTGAGCACTCAATTGAAAATGTACACCTAACGTATCAATCGTACTACTTACAGGTCGTGGTTCAGAGAGCTTGTTAGTCCAAATCAAGAAGATTAGAAGCCAACGAAGATAAAAGCCCAGATTAGAGAAGCAGTTCTTGATAAAATGACAAGCACACAACAAAAGGCTCGAATTGTATTTCTGTGGTATCCTTGAACACAGCGTCTTCTCAACATGATGTAAACGCACTAATAGCAAAAGTGTTTGTGGGCAGATCAGACTCTGTTCGTATTTCGCGGGCAGGCGGGGATTATGCAAATGTGTTACCCAGTGATTCAGAACCGACTCTCTCTTTTGAGAGACAATATCTTTATTTATCATGCACTTTTTTGATTAACAACTTTGCAGATTGTTTTCTTTTAAGGATAGCTACGTTATAAACTGCAAAAGAGAGATTTTTCAAAAACCCATCTGACCTGCTCTTTAAGGTAGTCAGAGTCTTAAGTGCTTTGTGCAACGGTCTGAATTAGCTGTCTATCTGAAGTCTGACTATAAACTATATCTAAGCCATAGTCAAAGTCTATCTTTGTGAAATCGGCTCCAGGACTGAGTTTGGACACTACTGGTATAAGTCATTATAATCAGTAATTATGTCCCCACTAGATGCAACAAATGCCTCAATTTTAATGTCTTTTATTGTTCTCACAATGTCGAGCCGAGACACACAGCATCACAATATGTTAAGGGGCGTAACATTTCCGTCACACGCTTGAGGTATTCGGCCAATCACAACACACTGGATAGTTTGCCAATCACAGCACACCTCTCTTTTCAGAACGATGAGCTTTGTAAAAATCAACGTGTTTCAGAAGGCGGGGCATAGAGGAGAAACAATAATGTACAGTATGTGAAAAATAATGTGTTTTTTAACCTTAAACCGCATAAACACATTTCATTACACCAAATACACAAAATAATGTTCTTTTTAACAGCATCATATGACCCCTTTAACCTCTTTTCCATGGCCGTAGGATACTTGAGGGACAAGGGACATTTTCCATGTTTATGATAAAATAGTTATTTAACTTCTTACAAATCAAGTGAAATATTCTCTTGTTCTGACAAATTTAGTTGAATATAGTCCCAACAATTACTTGCTTAGACACTTGTCGCCTCTCAGACTCGTTTGTTTGGTTCTTAAATTTCAAGTGAAGCATTTGCGAGTGATATATCCTCTTAAGACCCAAGAAAAAAGTTTTAGGAATTTGTTTTTTTTACCACACTTTGTATAGAGATGATTCTCAACTATGTTATAACAGAATGATTCAATATACCATTTTTCTTTCTGCAAAATGTGTGTAAATTCATAATAATATATAATAATATGATTTCTTTCCCATAAACTAAATCTTATTTGCATATTAATGTGTTGAAAAACATGTAATGAAAAAAGAAGTGTAATAATGGGAGTAAGATTTTCATAATAATATATAATAATATGATTTCTTTCCCTATTCATTTGATATGTCTGCCAAAATGCATAATAATCATGCTTTTAGTCCTGGTGTCCTCATATGAGGACATGTATGAAATAAACTTCCTGTTTCATAACAGAAAGTCATATTTTGATTTGAAACCCCATAAATATTTTCTGAGATGTTGATTTATGACACGCAATTGAAAAACTTGACAGATTTTATATGATAATTGCAAAGTATTATCATATTTCCATTAGATACCATTTGGTATCTCTGAAAAGCCCTGAATGTGCTCTGTAGAGGACATCCAGACTTAAAACTGTGGCATGTACAGTCTCAAAGAAATTCACAGAAATATAATGTCCTCATAGCACTCATTTTGTTCTAAAAAATATACTTCCTGTTGGGAGGGGTTAAGCGCTGATGTATGTGGTTTCAATGACCGGATGCATTTGCACTCGTCTGGTTTCGTCTGGAATGTGGCCCAGACCACCCCCTGATGTAGTTTGGGTGATCAGATTTAAATCCATCCTGAAACTGTTTCAAAGGCCATTTACACCTGGTCTTTTCACTATCAGATAGCTATCGGATCAGAGAAAGCACATGAAGTGACCAGGTGTAAACAGACAGGCCTAATATGTCAATGATTCCAAATACCCTTACTATGTGTCAGAATGATGATTTATAACCATAATCTATGATCACCTGTCTCTCATTTTGACAGACAGAAACAGGTAAAAACAGGCAGAGTTTAAAAAGAATTGTGCAGCAAATTATTCCAAAATGGTTACGACATGATAAGGCAATTTACACTGCTTGATTCGATCATAGAAGTTTTGCACTGATTTTTTTTTTTTTTTTTTGCCACTCATTGTGGCATCTCTTAATGTTGGATATAGTGCCAGAAAACTCTGCAGGGCTCCGGCCCTCCAGGAATTGAGTTTGATGAATTTGTGTATTATTAACAATTGCGGGGGAACTTTCAATTTACCGAGTTATTTCATTACCAATTCTCCCCATGGCTTTTTAGCTCAGTGGTGCATTTATTTAAAAGAGAAATTAAATTAAAAAAATACAAAAAAAATACCCAAAATATACATAATAAATATTCAAAAAAAATAAAATAAATATTTAATAAAAAATTATTTAAACATATTATAAACAACATGAGAAAACAATAAATTCAAGTGTGTGAACATGCAACAGAACACATTTTATATATATTTTTTACATTTTAATGTTTTATTTATTTCTAAAGAACTCTTCAGTATATATTGTTGTGCCTTAAGCAGTCATTCTGAATCACTCATTCTGAATCACATAAGATTATTTTTTTTTACATTCAAATCATTCCTAAATAATAACCACATCACACTATATTACTACCGGCATGACAATTTTTCAATACTTTTAACAACTTTCCTAAACTCTGTCAATTAAATTCAAGTTAATTTGTATAGCGCTTTTTACAATACAAATCATTGCAAAGCAACTTACAGTTATCACAACATCGGTCTCTGTAGGAATGCAAGAACTTCTTTTACACACAAGCTCAACAAAATGCATACAGTTAACACACATTTAAAATGCAAGAACTTCTTTTACACACAAGCTCAACCAAGACCAAAACAATGGATTTTTCCTGTCAAATTTACAAATGTTTTCACACTGTAAACTGTACATTCTGTAAAGCTACTTTTTTATACTGAATTTAATTAAAAATTAAATTTATGCATTTAGCAGACGTTTTTATCCAAAGCGACTTTACAGAGCATTCAGGCTATCAATTTTTACCTATCATGTGTTCCCGGGGAATCGAACCCCCAACCTTACACTTCGTAACACAATGCTCTACCACTGAGCTACAGGAACACTAATACTTTTTTATACTGAATTTCTGCAGTAAAAGAAACAAAATGCATGCATTTACTAAACACAACAACACTAAAATGTAGAGAAGTTTCAAAAGAATCTGCAGTGAAAAACACAATCTGTGATCAATACATACTGTCTATTGTGTAAGGGCAGGCCTGAGGCATATAAAATAATACATGTTAGTGTTTTATGACATTGTGCTATGATGGACTAAATGTTCCTGTTGGAAGAGAACACGTGTTAGTGTTTTGGAATAATTATTTGATTCTGAGACATGTTTGCACTGTTTTGGTAGTCATAGTGTATTGTGTTAGTGTAGTATTGTATTTTGAAAATGTATTTACAGAGTGTGATTTTGAGCATGAAATTAAATGTTTTGCCAATTGTGTGTTAAAGGTGTGTTGGTGCATTAAGAGCTTAGGAAAAATGTTAAGTATAGAAAAAATTGTCATAGCGATAGTAAAAAAACTGTTTTATGTAATTGTAGGAGTATGCTTTCTTTGTTCCTTGTCTCTGTGAGTTTCATTCAGTTCACCTGTAGTTCGTTAATTAACTTATTAGTTCCCTCGATTATTTCTAGAACTCTGTTTTGGTCAGTTCCTTTTCCCGCTCTTTTTTTTTTTTTTTTTTTATTTTTTACAACTTACACGATCGGCAACCGGCCGTTTTGTCTTATTGCAGCTCGTCTCTGTTCTGGACATTTGCACAAACTGCATCATTTTCCAAAATGTAATTTATGTGAAAATATGAAGTCTGTAAAAGCCTGTTAACACAGGCCAGAGACGCATAATTAACAATATAAATCAGTTTGTAGTAACGAGGATAAAACAAAGTTTACATGAGTCCATAGATTATTAATAGAAGAGGACACTCCCCAAACATATGAAGAAAAATACCTGCTGATACAGTATTACAGAAATGGTTGTAATTTGGTGGTAGTTTCATTTTGAGTCTTTTGCTAGGAGTTATTATACATGCTCTATGAATAACTTTGAAATATATAAGATGATGAGCCACGTTTTTAGAGATTAAACTGAGGTTAGACCACACTTTTTCCCAAGTCGACAGACAAATTAAGGTCAGATAATTCCCGATTCCAAACAGATTTGACAGAGAAAGGCATTGTAATACGATCAACAATTCCACCACACACCAAGGAAACAGATGGTCCACCAGAAGATAGCGCAATCCAATCCCGCACAAAATGAGATCTCTATATGCCAAACCACCCGAGTGCACAATCCCTTTAAAATTCGAATGAAATAAATAAACATATTAATGTCTGTTGTATAAAATAAAAGTAGCACAAAAAAAAGGAATGACAAACAACTTTGAACAAGAACCAAAACAGACCGCACATTACCGAGAATATAGGTCTGCCTAAAAAAAACAGAAAAATGTTTGGATACGTGACCGATCCACTACAACGCAAAACATGGCCCCAAAAAGCCCACAGTGTCAAGAACTAGCAATCAAACCTTCTCTCCATTAGCTCCAATAAGAGATTTCAAAGCTTATCAGTCACTAGACAAGTTTGCAGGAAAGAAAAGATCACAGCAGAAACTTAAGTGTCCATGTCCACCTTGTTATTCTCCTCTCCTGGGCAGTTAAGATGCTTCTTCTGTGACAGTGAGCTGATAAAATCCTCCGCTTTCTGAGAAGAGTCGAACATCATCTACTTACTTAGAATATTTGACAGAGTGAGTAGAGTGTAGGACCGAGCGTGCACCGCCGTCGAATGGTCACATGATCTCCCCCCAGTTGGGTTGTTTTAAGTAATAATAACTAAAAAAAATACAGGTAACTTACAAAATTAAAGTTAATTGAAAGTATGTTTTATTTATTTTTTTATACATTTAACATTTGTTTTTTAGCAAAAGCAGATAACTTCAGTGTTGTGTTTTTGTTTTTTGCAAAAGCAGACAACTCTAAATTTCATGTTTCAGAGTGAAACAAAAACACTTGGTTGATCTTTGTAATCACTTCAGCTGACAATATAGACGCCTGAACTTTGTTGTTGTGATTACACACAATACAGATAGCTTTTCCCTCACCACTTTAACGTGCTTAAAGTTTCTCTTTTATTTTCCTTTGACGCCCCTAACCCTAAAACGGGTTCATCATGTTTGTTGAAATTATCCATGCTCGATAACTTTTAGTCAGCTTTGACGAAACTCCTCTCAGCTAGCATGTCATCTCGAATTGAGCCGACAAGGGGAGCAATTCCACAGAAAACAGAGCTACACTACACACAGGGAGCACATATAGTAGTCGACTTGGTGTCAAGAACATGCTGAAAAAACAAAGGTAAGGTTGTACTGCCATATTTTAATGTGATCATCTCTGAGTTCAGGCAAATTTACATGAATTCTAAAACTACTACTGAGTTTCAGAGAGCGGTTTACACAATAATTTATTAAACACACAATCATCCCTTACCTGAACAATAAAAACAGATACAACTTCATCACACTCTTTTTTTTCTTCTTCTTCATTCTTTATCACATACGGCTTACCATTTTGTTTATACAAAACTATACTTATAATGGTTGCATCCCAAATCTACTCCATAACAGTGATAATAATGACAAATTCATTCATATTTTTCATAAATCCAAAGAATGGATATTTCCAGTTCATTTACATTTCTGAAAAGAGTTTGAGTCTTGATAAATTTTCCTTGATGCATAAAAAATTCAAAAATAATTTATTTCTTGTTATATGCCTCCTTATTGACAAATGTATTTATGATCATCAGTAAATGTGTTCAACCTCTCTAAAGCCTCCTTATTGACAAATGTATTTATGATAATGGATATGAAAAGGAAAGATGATTGGCCTTTTAATATAATTACTTCAAAAACAACAATTTCAGTCTAAATTAAATTGTAGCCTTAGAAAGTCAGCAGAAGAATAAATGTCATTTAAATTTGAAAAGGAATCTCTTTTTGGAGTGTCTTGATGACTGCAGCACCACACAGTATGATCTCAATCAAGAACCTGCTGAAGGTTCACTCAATGTAAGGCATGTTTACCAAATAACTCAGTCATTGTAGTAAAACGGAGCTTTTCGAAACTCAGTATAGCAAAATGATTCAGTGATTTGAAGTGCTTTTGCAGTGTAAATGCAACGAGAACAAACACAAACATGTAATGACAAATTCTCCAAACCAACTGCAAACAAAGTATAATGTAGTAAATATAAACTGCAAATCAGTAAATACCAAATATAAATCTTAATACAAATATGAACCTCAATAATTGTTCATCTTAAACAAGACAAAGTGTCCAAACACACAGGAAAAACTCCTGCTGAAGCGACTGAGATCCATGTGACACTATTATAAAGATGGCATTTATTAGAGGAGAGGAGAGAGAAGACATGAGTATTGAAGAAGCTTTCAAAGTATCTCTATCTAAAGTTCTTCAGATGCATTGCTGCTGTAAAGTGGTGGATGGTTTCACAATTGATCAGTAAAGAAATTAGTTAAGATTTTTTTATTATTGATTATATTTTTGCTAGAATAATTTGACTAGTTAATGCAGCTCTAATACAGTCTGTTAATTACTTAAGTTTTACAATGTTTTCAGGTTGTGAGTATACAGGTGCTGGTCATATAATTAGAATATCATCAAAAAGTTGATTTATTTCACTAATTCCATTCAAAAAGTGAAACTTGTATATTATATTCATTCATTACACACAGACTGATATATTTCAAATGTTTATTTCTTTTAATTTTGATGATTGTAACGGACAACTAAGAAAAAATCCTAAATTCATTATCTCAGATAATTAGAATATTGTGAAAAGGTTCGATATTGAAGACACCTGGTGCCACACTCTAATCAGCTAATTAACTCAAAACACCTGCAAAGGCCTTTAAATGGTCTCTCAGTCTAGTTCTGTAGGCTACACAATCATGGGGAAGACTGCTGACTTGACATTTGTCCAAAAGATGACCATTGACACCTTGCACAAGGAGGACAAGACACAAAAGGTCATTTCAAAAGAGGCTGGCTGTTCACAGAGCTCTGTGTCCAAGCACATTAATAGAGAGGTGAAGGGAAGGAAAAGATGTGGCAGAAAAAAAGTGTACAAGCAACAGGGATAACCGCACCCTGGAGAGGATTGTGAAACAAAAACCCATTCAAAAATGTGGGGGAGATTCACAAAGAGTGTGGACTGCAGCTGGAGTCAGTGCTTCAAGAAATCACTACGCACAGATGTATGCAAGACATGGGATTTCAGCTGTTGCATTCCTTGTGTCAAGTCACTCTTGAACAACAGACAGCGTCAGAAGCGTCTCGCTTCACAAAGGACTGGACTGCTGCTGAGTGGTCCAAAGTTATGTTCTCTGATGAAAGTAAATTTTGCATTTCCTTTGGAAATCAGGGTCCCAGAGTCTGGAGGAAGAGAGGAGAGGCACACAATCCACATTTCTTGAGGTCCAGTGTAAAGTTTCCACATTCAGTGATGGTTTGGGGTGCCATGTCATCTGCTGGTGTTGGTCCACTGTGTTTTCTGAGGTCCAAGGTCAACGCAGCCGTATACCAGGAAGTTTTAGAGCACTTCATGCTTCCTGATGCTGACCAACTTTATGGAGATGCAGATTTCATTTTCCAACAGGACTTGGCACCTGCACATAGTGCCAAAGCTACCAGTACCTGGTTTAAGGATCATGGTATCCCTGTTCTTAATTGGCCAGCAAACTCGCATGACCTTAACCCCATAGAAAATCAATGGGATATTGTGAAGAGGAAGATGCGATATGCCTGACTCAAGAATGCAGAAGAGCTGAAGGCCACTATCAGAGCAACCTGGGCTCTCATAACACCTGAGCACTGCCACAGACTGATCGACTCCATGCCACGCCGCATTGCTGCAGTAATTCAGGCAAAAGGAGCCCCAACTAAGTATTGAGTGCTGTACATGCTCATACTTTTCATGTTCATACTTTTCAAGATTTCTAAAAATCCTTTCTTTGTATTGGTCTTAAGTTATATTCTTATTTTTTGAGATACTGAATTTGGGATTTTTCTTAGCTGTCAGTTATAATCATCAAAATTAAAAGAAATAAACATTTGAAATATATCAGTCTGTGTGTGATGAATGAATATAATATACAAGTTTCACTTTTTGAATGGAATAAATGAAATAAACTTTTTGATGATATTCTAATTATATGACCAGCACCTGTATATAAATCTATAAATCTGAAAATTAATGCTAATGTCCCTCAGAGGAAAATATACAAGGAGAAAAGCAGAGGACCTAATACAGAGCCCTGTGGCACTTCATGCTTTGTATGAATGAAGAGACGTCTCGTGAAACACGAGTGGTAAAATTCATATCACCACCAGTTGGCAGCAAGAAGTGTATACTGTTGGTGTATGATGCTTAAATGTCTATGTTTTGATGTCTCTTGCTTTGTGCCATTAAACCAAGGTTAACATATATTTGTCTTTTTTGCCTTAGACCAGATTGTGTAGAAAGAGGAGAGTCAAGATTTGAATAAAACAAGAGAAATATCTGTGAAAGAAACACAATAAAAACATTAACCAAAAAAAATCTCACACTGGAGAAAAAAGTTTGGAACACTGGAACTAAAAGTCATTTCACCTGCCAACAGTGTGGAAAGAGTTTCAATAGAAATGGGAACCACATGAGAGTTCACTCTGGAGAGAAGCCTTTCACGTGATCACTGTGGAAAGAATTTCACACACACACAAAAAAAATCTTGATTCCCACATGAACAGTCACACTGGAGAGAAACCGTTCACGTGATCAGTGTGGAAAAAAAAAGGCACATAAAGGAAGTCTTAATAACCACAAGAGTCTTCACGCTGGAGAGAAGCCTAACACCTGTAAACTTTGTGGAAAAACATGGTTCATCTTAGAGAGAGCTGTTTTATATGTCAGCAGTGTGGAAAGGCCTCACAGAGAAGAGACACCTTAAGAGGCACGTGATAACTCACATCGGACAGGAGCCTTTTATGTGTCTTCAAGAGCGGCACAAAGAAAGAAACCCTCAAGATCCACATGAAAGTTCACCCTGGAAAGAAGCCCTACAACTTGCCAACAGTGTGAAAAGAGCTTCCCATGAAAATAAAGTCTAAAAATTCACAGTGGAGAGAAGCCAATCACCTGCTCTCATTCCCAGCCAGCACATGACTGACCTTCAATGTTGAAATATGGTTGAAATAAGGTCAGATGTTGTTTTAACATTGAAACAACGTTGAAAAATGTTTAATGCTAAATGGTTGAAAAAGGTTAACAAAAACTTGTAAATCAACATTAATTTTTTTTAATAAGATCTGTATGTTGAATCAACTTAACGTCTTCAGCAGCATAAAAAAAAAAAATTCTGCCTTTTAAATGATTAATATTAAATTAAGATCATTATTATTATTTTAATAGCATTTTACAATATTTTGATCATGAAGCCTATTCTAAAATGTTAAATATTATCATCATTAACAACAATAATACCAAATACATTTCACTGCGTTATCACTCTGAAACAATTCCTATTGGTTGTTTTACTTTATTGCTTTGATCATGATTGGTTAATCTGGACAATGAAACTGTTGGCGCCTTTCTAAATTTGAAAATATGACAGTTACTGTCGTCTTTCTGTGAGTGAGGCGGCTGACTGTGAGCTGCTGCTAGCTCATTTATATTTGCCTGTTAATTTTTTTATTTCGAGCAAATTTGAGTCATGACATGTCAATGGAGAACAAAAACTGTAATGTGAACACAAGAAGGGTCAGATGTGATCTGCGAGGTCCTGCAAACATACTGGCAAAAGCCAATTACTTTATCACAGATGCTCAAGTTAGATGCTCATCTGATGTTGTTGTGTTGCTGGTAATTTATGTGTTAATGTCTGTCTTTTAGAGATTTTTCCACATTTTCCTGATATGAATCCCATGCATTACGTGTGTTATATGTTTTAAATCTTATAATAGTCTCAAATACAGTATAACATATAATTGCAAATGTCGTTACAATTTAAATTTATTAAGATTTTTAAAGCAGTGGTTCACAAAGTGTGGTACTAGTAGCACTGGTGGTTATTCAGGCTCCCTCTAGTGGTACGCAGAAGAATCACTAAATTAAATGTAAATTAATATTAATACATTTTAATTTAACGTTTATTTGAGTAAAGTATTTTTTTTACATTTAAGTACAGTACAACTATGCAGTTTTTGTTATAACACATTTTAATTTAATCATTAAGTTTTTCATTTACCTGTATGTAAGCATGGTGCAGTGTTAATGTTCAAACTGTGTATTTACAATGTTAAAGTGGCTAACAACAATAAATATTCTTAGAGTCCAGCTTATTACTGGCAAATTGGTAAGGAATTGTTCATCTGCTATATTGCACTGTCGCTTCTGGTAGAGATTCTTTGACCTTTTGTGATAGGTTGTGATTTTACTTACAGGTGCATCTCAGTAAATTACAATGTCGCGGAAAAGCCAAATCTCTTGACACGTCTGTGTGTGGTGGCTCTTGATGCCTTGACCCCAGCCTCAGTCCATTCCTTGTGAAGTTCACTCAAATTCTTGAATTGATTTTGCTTGACAATCCTTATAATGCTGCAGTTCTCTCGGTTGGTTGTGCATCTTTTTTTCCCACACTTTTTCCTTCCACTCAACTTTCTGTTAACATGCTTGGATACAGCACTCTGTGAACAGCCAGCTTCTTTGGCAATGAATGTTTGTGGCTTACCCTCCTTGTGAAGGGTGACAATGATTGTCTTCTGCACAACTGTCAGATCAGCAGTCTTCCCCCCATGATTGTGTAGCCTAGTGAACCAAACTGAGAGAACATTTTGAAGGCTCAGGAAACCTTTGCAGGTGTTTTGAGTTGATTAGCTGATTGGCATGTCACCATATTCTAATTTGTTGAGATATGAGAGAATTGGTGGGTTTTTGTTAAATGTGAGCCAAAATCAGCACAATTAAAAGAACCAAAAACTTAAACTACTTCAGTCTGTGTGCATTGAATTTATTTAATACATGAGTTTCACAATTTGAGTTGAATTACTGAAATAAATGAACTTTTCAACAACATTCTAATTTATTGAGATGCACCTGTACATCGTCATGTTGTTGTTGTAATAGTAAAAAAAATCCTTTACCATTTCTTTACAGTTATTTTAAAAAGTCTTAAACTACCTATGAAATGCATTCTGCGTTATTTTTATTAATCAAGTCTGTTCTGTTGTAGTTTATCTTGCCATTTTTCCCCTTAGGGTTATGTACTATACCAGAATTTTTTTCCAAATTGATCAACATAAAAAAAAAAAGTTTAACAAGTTAAAAAATATGTAAAAAGATAAAACTTTATGACATTGTGAAAACATTACCAATTAGTCGTCCTTTGCTTAGTGTCACAATGTAAAGTGTTTGCTGGGTTTTGGGTCTCAGAGGTGATGGTGATTTCTTCAGTTGAAAATAATGAGGAACAATGTTTTTATGAAATGTAGTGGAGTAAAAGTTTCCCTCAAAAAAATATTGTTAAAAATAAAGATACTCTTTAATGTACTTAAATACAGTAATCAAGTAAAATACTGTTTTTGTCCACCACTGTTGTCATACTTGGCTTATTAAACTTTATGAGCATTTGGATCCAGCTATTCTTCCTGTCAGAGTTCTGCAATGTTTTTTTTTTGTACCTTTATCTTGGCTTATTAAACTTTATGAGCATTTGGATCCAGCTATTCTTCCTGTCAGAGTTCTGCAATGTTAGAATATCATACCCCCCCCCCCCCCTTTTTTTTAAGTGTCTTTGGTCCTGTAAATAAGGCAAAAAAATAGTAATGTTGGCCATTTCATGCTTTTTAATTATGTATGTGGCATCCACTTCAAATTCTTTATTTTGGTTTTAAATACACCTGTGGCCCTTTGTTACATTATGTAACCCCGGCCCGGCTATGTGCCTAAGGAACCCACTACCCCCTTCCTGGGATCAGGTGGTAACCTAACATGGCACATGGCAGTCCCATATGTGTATTTTTCCACTTTTCGGTTTCCCTAGAGTAAACCCTGTGTCTTCAGAATCTGATCATCAATTCATGAATCTGTTTTAGAGTCTTTCTTATAGAACTATAGTGATCTGGATCAGAATTATAAAAGAAAAAAACTTTAACTCTTCATTAATTACTCAGTCATTACCTCGTCACAATATAAGAACTTCATACAACATAAAACAATGGTAGTAATTGAACTTTTTTAATACAAGCACTAAAACATTTCCATTAAATCATAAAAGGAAATACTGCATCCTGCAAAAACACAAGATTTGCAGGAAAAAAACACCTCACAAAAATTGTGGGCTGAAACTGTGCAGAATATGGTGTCCGATTTAAACATTACTAAATTATTCAGCAGTTATTAAACTCAAGGAGTACAAACCGAACAAAATGATGTGTCTGGACAAAAGAACATTCGATGTGGGTACAAAAACTGGGGTGAGGAACCATGTGTGAGGGTTTGTAAATGTATAATAAATAAATATAAATTATAATATATAATAACAAAATATACCTTGCTTTCCCATTACACTGAAAATAAGCAGCTTTGAAAGAATTTTTGTATTGAACCAATCTCCTATTAGTCATGTATCTTCTTGTATGATCCAAATTTGTAGGACAGTTAACCAAACTTAAAATTTTGGAATGGGAGTGAATAGAGCACAAAGTGTAGTGCACATTGCACAGTAAGGACAAAAATACAATGTTAGTCAATAGGGACCAGAAATTATTTGGTTGCTGACATTATTCAAAATATCTACTTTTGTGATAAGCAGAAGAAAAATATTGGGAGATTTCCCAATTAAACTGTTTTGAAACATTTCACAATAAACAGGTGAACTGGTAGAAGGTGAGGGCATTATGATTGGTCAAATAAACAGGTATCCACCACAGTCCCAGTCTTTGCAAGCAATAACTGTCAAACTGTTCAAAAATAACACTTCTCAATTATAGATTAAAAAGAATCTACCATACATAATATTGTGAAAAGATTCAGGAAATCTGGAGAAATCTGTCTATAAAAGGTAAAAGCAGGAAACCTCTGTTGAATGTGTGCAACCTTTGAGCCATGAGATGTTACTGCATGAGAAACAACGTCTTCTCACCAGTGACTGTTCATGTGAAAGCTAAGGTTCAGTTCTGTTGTGAAGCTCTTTCTACACAGTTAGCAGGTGTGTGGCTTCTCTCTGGTGTGAATCCTCATGTGCCTGTTAAAGCTTCCATGCTGAGTGAAACTGATTCCACACTGACAGCATAAATAATTCTCCCCTCCATTAATCACCCTCATGTGCCTTTTTAGGGTTCCTTTTATTGAAAAACATTTTCCACACTGTTGACAGGTGAAAGGCTTCTCTCCTGTGTGAATCCTCATGTGGACTTTAAGAGGTCCATGTTCAATGAAACTTTTTCCACACTGTTGACAGGTGAAAGGCTTCTCCCCATCGTGAATCCTCTTGTGGACTTTAAGGTTTCCATACTGAGTGAAACTCTTTCCACACTGTTGGCAGGTGAAAGGCTTCTCTCCTGTGTGAATTCTTATATGGACATTAAGAGTCTGTCTGTGTGTAAAACTCCTTCCACAATAAGGGCAAGTGTAAGACTGCTCTCCAGTATGAATTCTCATGTGGCTTATAAGGTCTCCTATTCGAATGAAACTATTTCCACACAGTTTGCAGGTGTATGGCTTCACTCCAGTGTGAATTCTCATGTGCCTGGTTAGGCTTTCTTTTCGACTGAAACTATTTCCACACAGTTTGCAGATGTAAGGCCTCTCTCCAGTGTGAATCCTCATGTGGATTTTAAGGTTTCCACGTTGATCAAAACTCTGTCCACACTCTTGGCAGGTGAAATTATTTCTAGTTCCGGTCTTTTGAGCTCTTTTTTGTGAGGAAGTCTTTTCAGACTGTGAGCAACTAAATGATGTTTGTCCAGTTATGAAATCATGATTTTTATACTGATCTTTATCTTGTATTTCATTCAGTTCTTCACTTTCCTCTTTCAGCGGCATCATGTCTACGATAAAAAGAGGCAAATACAAGTTAACCCCTGTTTAAAAGCAACAGCAGAACAGAGAGCAACAATGGCCAAAATCTGCCATTAATGAAGACCTTGATTCTGGTGTGTTCAGTAGGATCAAAAATCTGCAGGGCTGTGGCCCTCCAGGAGTTTGACATTCCTGATCTAAAAAATTAAAAGCATATAGCTTCAACTATATAACTTGTGTAGGCACTTGTGTACAAGAATTAGTATGGTTTATATCTTATCCAACTGCAACCACTTTGTGTAAACGAAGAAACATCTAATCAAAAACAAGTATGGAGTGCAACAGGACTCAGTATTAGGTCCTCTGCTTTTCTTTTAGGTCCTCTGAGAGACATTATCATTAGATTTCACTATTATGCCACTGACACAGTTTTATTATTTCCTCACAACCTGAAAAAATGACGAAAGTTAACACAGTGTATTAAACATATCAATATGGGCTGGCTAGTAATTTTCTTGTGCTTAATTCTTTCTATGGAATTAAACAAACTAGATTTCTAAGCTTTTTTGTGTTCTGTCTGTTTTATTTTCATTTATTATACAATTAACAAAAGCATAAAAAACCTCTTACACTAGCTTGCTCTATCCTTTTTTTATTCTATGTTTTCTTTTTATTATATTATTTAAAAAACCCTTGCTTCGTCAAAAAAGCGTCTGCTAAATGACTAAATGTGAATGTAATGTAAAAATGTATGACACCTTCCAAAGTGCAGTGTTCCATTACAGCTGCTGGTTCCACATCTGGTTCTACAACTGATTATTTGTTATAATTATTGAACATAAATAATGGTCAAAGTCATTAATTTGCCACCGTATTGGCACTAAAATAAGTAAAATAAATAAAACCTAAATCCATAAATTAAATCTGTGATCTGTCCAATACAGTGCAATACAGTAAATTGTGTTTTTTATACAAGGTTCGGAGCTTCCGTGTTGATTTTAACACCACTATGGTAAAGCCTGCCCACAGAAACAAATCTGATTGGTCCATTTAGCACAAAATGAGACCCATTAGTGTCATGCAACATAATAATCTCTAGCATGACTCGCAGCACCCACACATCTCTCTCACAGACCCACGTTACACTTTTGTAACTGTTCTGTACAGGATCACATACACTTTCCATCCATAACTCACTGTGGAGTTTTTTTTTTTCTGACCAGCTTTCTGAGGACCACTGACTATCACTTGAGATAAGAAAATGACAGCTTTCAAGCAGTAGTGTAGTCCTAAAAAAGCGCTATACTATTACCCAGTTTTTCTCCTTCAGTTGTCCATGCACTCACTTCGCTTATCAACACCTTTCTTCACACTGGTACCTTTCCCACAACATTTAAACAGGCTCAGATAACACCACTGCTTAGGAAACCCACTCTAAACCCAGCACTTTTAGAAAATTACAGGCAGGTATTCCTATCCCTTCTTTGGATTCAATTGAGACTGGCCAGCTCTCAGTTGTTGAATCTATAATATTTGCTAGAGCAGCTTCCAAATCATCAGTTCTCATCTTGTTGGATCTGTCCACTGATTTTTACAGTATTTAGTATGAGATCCTCCTGTCAACATTCATGGCAAATGGCATTTTTAGGAACCACATTTCAATGTTTCATGCCTTACCTCCTCTCAGGTAGGTCCTTCAGGGTGTCTTGGAGGGGTAAGGTGTCTAAATCGCAACATCAAGCTACTGGGGTGCCTCAAGGCTCAGTGCTTGGACCTCTTATCTTCTCCATCTGTACATCATCACTAGGTTCTCTGATTCAGAAACATGGCTTTTCCATTCACTGCTATGCTAATGACACTCAACTCTACCTCTCATTCCAGCTTGATGTGACCATAGCTTCTTGCTGGATGAAGGACCATTACTTTCAGCTTAACCTCTGCAACTAATCTAGAATGCGGCAGTGAGAGTGGTCTTTAATGAGCCTAAGAGAGAGCACATTACAAGTCTGTTCATCACATCGTACTGGCTACCAATAGCCAGTCGCATGAAATTCAAGGCATTGATGTTTGCCTACAAAACAACCACTGGCTCCTCAGCCCATACCAAAACTCACTACTTCAGACTTACATGCCCACCAGAGGCTTGCATTTTGCAGGTGAACAGCACATTTAGAAATATTTTTTTTTTCATGTTATGGCTACACACTTGAGTATGCTTTTTCAGTTATTCCACTTATCCTTATATATCTGTTCTTTGTACCTGACAATGCTATAACATGAGAGTGTCTCCAAACCCTAACTCTACTGTATACCACGTTATTACTCTTCACCAGGGTAGCCAACGTTGGTCCTGGAGAGCCACAGTCCTGCAGAGTTTTGCTCCAACCTTATTAAAAGAACTCACCTGCCTGTAGTTTTCCAGTAACCCTTAGACCCTGATTAGCTGGTTCAGGTGTGTTTAATTAGGGTTGGAGCCGAACTCTGCAGGACTGTGGCTCTCCAGGACCAACGTTGGCCACCCCAGATCTATACCATTTCCTTGCAGCGAGAAAACGTCTCAGGTTACGAATGTAACCATGGTTCCCTGAGTAGGGAACGAGACACTGCGTCCTCTAGGGATCGCTATGGGGGAACACCTCGTCGTGACCCATGTCTGAAGCATACACTGAAAAAACACAGAGTTGGCCGGTGACAGCCTCTGACGTCACTACCGGCTGGACTATAAACAGGCACCGGGATAACACGTCATTCACTTCTTCGTCTGAAGCTTGCGTCCAAAGCATGGCAGGGAGCTAGAGGACGCAGTGTCTCTTTCCCTACTCAGGGAACCATGGTTAATTTCGTAACCTGAGACGTTCCCTTTCAAGGGAACTTCGAACTGCGTCCTCTAGGGGTCGCTATGGGGAACAGTATACCCACACACCCATGCTGAGGGGAGTGCAGGCCAGAATCATGGAAAACACTAAGTACCAACTCTACCATTTCCATGGGAGTTGCCCCTGGGACGTTTAGACGGCTGTCTGTGATAGTACCCCTTATGGCCAAAGGCCAAAGCTACATACCCAACTTAATTGTTAGGGCCTCGGCCCGGTGTAGAGCTGAAGGCTTGGAATCAGGAAAGATTCCTTTAAAGGTATACGGCTAGGAAACTAGCATTTTATACTAAGTCCTGCCTGTCACACAGGGGCTACCGCTTGCTTCCGCAAAAGCTTGCTGAAGGAGCTGTCTCAACAGATCTCCTGTAGCAACACCCTGTTTAGATATGTATCCGAGGATACATAGGTGGAGTGGTGCCCAAGATAAATGGGGCTTTTACCAACTCAAGCAAGGGCACGAAGCAACCGCGCGAAGCCCCTCACCATATAGGATTTTAGAAAGAACGCAGAATACAAGCGTGCGAACTTACCACAGTGTGGATTTCAGAAAGTGTGCAAAGACTTCACGTGCACACTTATCATATCATGGATTTTCAAATACTGTTCTAAGGATGGGCTCTCGTGGCACTCTGATAGACTAGCTCATAGATGGAATTGTGCATCTCAAAACAGTATGTTTGAGAGTCATCAACTCGATCTGTGAAAATAATGCTGGAGCGCTCTGGGGAAAAACAGTGAACTCAGTCTCATATGAGAGGAGAACTCCTGAATCCAGAGTAGTGCGCTCATAGGCGACCCTTCTTGGAAAAGGGGAGCGCTGCTAAACTACCACGAGATTCGCCCAAATAGCCCCTCATGTTGAGGGAAGCGATGCTTGAAGTGTATAAACGAATACACACTGCCTGAATTGAGCCCAAGGAACCAAGGTCTAATCATCTCAAGAAAGGGAACGAGGAGGAACGCGGAACCCTTACCCATACAGGATTTCAGAAAGTGTGCAGAGTCTTGCGTGCACACTTACCAATACGTGGATTTTTAGAAAGTGCGCAAAGTGTTCACGTGCACACTGACCACCATGTGGTTTTCAGAAAGTACACAGAACTTAGCGTGTGTACCTAAAGGTTCCTAAGCATCGCAGAGGCGCTGAACCGCACGGGAGAGGCAAGCTCAAATTTTACAAACCTCTAGCGAGGGGAGCATCACCTGAGGCAGCATATACAAGAAGACTTCTGTAACTGCCACCTTCACTTCCCGCTGGATGCGACAGAACCCAAGCGGCCAGGAGACCCCTCATGGTGACCTGGCTGGACATCCATGAAATTCCCTGCAGTGCTGTGCCAGGCCTGATGATCAAGGAGTCTCCCACAGAAACCTGTGATCTGGTCACCTAATACCAGAACATGAAGCCGGACGGCTGGTGCTGACGAGTGTTTAGTAAACACTGTAACTGAGCACTGCAAAGGAAACTCACAGAGTTTTATTAGTAGACACATAACCACCAACAATTTACACATAAGTATATACAGAAAGGGTTATTTTTATACTTCCACCCTCCTGCGCTGGAGCCCCGCGCTCAGGGGTGCCTCCTTTTAGTCCGGACCACCAGTAAGGTGGTTGCTATGAACATAGAACCAGCCAAAAACATTATAGGTCCAGCATAGGAGACTGTTATGCATTAGAGGTTTCCACCTAACCTCGATCAGGTGGATATCTGGTGGTTACAGGGGAATTAGCAAGGGGAGGATAAAAGCTGAAGTTAAAAATCCCTAAAGGGAACGAGTAGATACCTCAGTATCACTCTGACTCAGACGAGAACGCTGCCCCGTCTTGATCACATCCCTTAGGTTCTGCTTACCTCCTTGTGACCCACAATTCCTCTTACCCCTGCCCGCAGGTGGGGGAGGAGCGCGAGTCGTGACACTAGCCTTCTGTGCCCGTCTTTGATCCTCAGATCGAGACAGGCCAGGACCCCTATGTTGTTCGGGCTCAGACCTGGACCTTCGTGCAACGAAGGATCTGAAAGCAGCGGAGTGTGCCTTCGTCTCCCCGAACTTCTCGATCACCGTCTCAACGGAAATACCGAAAAGTTCAGAAGGCGAAACCTGAACATCGAGAAGAAAGCCTTTTTCTTTCTTCCCGATGTCTGCCAGGTTCATCCACAGATGTCTCTCCGCCACCACCATGGCCGCCATAGTCCTGCGCTTGGCAGAGGCAGCCTGCTTGGTAGCCCGGAGAGAGGCCTGTGGTGCGGCGCAGCTCAGCTACCTGATCAGGAAAAAGGCCGTCGCCTCTATCCAGGTCTCTTAGCAGATCAGGCTGATATGCTTGAAGCAGCACCATTGTGTGTAATAAAGCCACAGCCTGACCTGCTGCTGCGTATGCCTTGCCATTTAATATCGGATATATTTCTTACATATATTTCTTGAAGGGGCTTAGATGGCAAGGAGGGAGATTAAGAGAGGATGTCTCCCCTGCAGAATGAAAGCTCTTTCTACAGGGGGCATCCTCTCATAGCCGTTTTCGCGCATCGCCTCGAGAAGAAAACGGCCTCTTTCATTTCCTTTCGATCTCTATATGGAGATCAGGCAGAAATGGAAGGCTCACCTGAGCTGGAGGGCTATGGTCGAAAAGATAACGCTCATCGAGGCGTGATCCATAACTTCCAACAGCTCTACATACGCAGGGCAGGAGAATTGAGAAGGCTCAGCCTCAGCTTCTTCACCATCCTCAAATATCTCCTGCTTTTCCTGGGTAAAAACCCAGCAGAGCACTAACCTCAGTATCAGAAAGTGTTAAAGATATAACATCATCCTCCCGAGGCTCTCTCTCGTCCGCCACCATTATGAGCGCGAAAGGGAAAGTCCCTCTTTAAACCATTCAGACAGATCCACCTGAAATTCTCACGAGCTCATTCTCTTCCGTGCCTCAGCAGCGGCGGGTCCTGAACCGCGGGAAGCAGATGGCTGCCGTTTTTATTTTTATTTTTTCTCGGAAAGAGAGACGAACGAGAGCGGAGCTTTTTCCTTGAATGCACGCAGATTGCCTCCTCAAAGACATCGCGTGCGTGCTCTTTACCCAAACAAATGACGTAAAGATCGTGTGTGTCATCGGGTGTCAAACAACGCCGACACGGATGCACACATGGTCTAAACGCTTGCTAGTAGTCGCCATGATAGACAGAGAAAGAGCGCTCTTACCGGTTCTTTCAGATGCACACTTCAAACAAAACTGTCAGTTTTGAAGACGAAGAAGAGAATGACGTGTTTTCCCGGTGCCTGTTTTATAGTCACACCGGTAGTGACGTCAGAGGCTGTCGCCGGCCAACTCGTTGGTGTTTTTTTATTGTATGCTTTAGACACGGGTCACAACGAGGTGTTCCCCATAGCGACCCCTAGAGGACAGAGTTCAAGTTTACAGCATTTAAAACACCTAAAACACCAAACAGTATTAAAACTGAACACCAAGCAGTATTGAGTGCTCTCGCTGCAGTGGACTCAATCTATAATAAAACACAGGATAATATAATGGATGGATTTATTTGCAAAGCTGCCAAAGCTAAAAGCATGTTCAACTGCATTTCATCAGTAGCTTCTTGTGATACCTCCCTGAAATGAGTTTTCAAAAACATCACTCATTTCTGTAGAGCTGGAACATTCTTCAAAAACATCACTCATTTCTGTAGAGCTGGACATTTTAATCAGGATCAGATGAGTGAGTTCAGCTTTGAGAATGAAAACCAACCTGTGTGTGTGTCAGTATCTTCATGTTTGACTCTGAATGTTTCTTCAATCTTCACGTCTTCTCTCTCCTCTTTAATAAACTCCATCTTTATAACAGTGTGTGTCTCAGGTTCACACCGCAAGCTGCAGCAGAGTGGAAGCAGCGCGTTAGCAGCAGGTAGGCAGAGCGGAAGCAATCTCTGGATGCGTCTCAATCTGCTCCCTAGTTCAGTAGTCAGCACACTAGTAAGGGAGTCAGCCAGAGTGAGAGTTAATGCACTTAAATGGTCTCATTAGCTCAAACTAGCCACAAATTAATAAAGTATAACGAATTAAAGAGTTATAATATTTAGGTATGCATGATTTACAGTCTGTATTCATTGATTTGTAGATTCCACATTCATGAAAACATTTGCTATTGCTGTCATTCATTTTTACTCTACTCTGTTCTGAGCAGCAGGAGTCGTTTAGCGAGCGGAGATTCGAATCACTGAATCATTTCAAGAAGCATTTGATTCAACTGACTCGTAGTTTCGAAAAGCTCCGTTTCTCTCGACAGTGAACGAATTCATGTTTATAATCCACTGAATATTAAATAAACGTTAGATAAAGCATTACAATCCAACATTCAATAAAAAGCTATTTAACTTTACACTTACTGTAAAAACAGCCAAATAGACAGAACGGTTAATATCCATTTAAACCCTTTAAATGCTTAAAAGCACAAACCTTTCTTCATCAGTACCACATCAGCTGCAGGAGCGCTGCGCAGCCCTATGACGTCACACCACACAACCAGAATAAAAGTCCCATGTACACACTTCTTTCTAAAATCACAAACGTGCATAGAAAATCACACACAGATGAAATAAATAATAACATTAACACTAAGATTGTAATTTTATTATGGCAGGTCTGATGCATGTAGTCAAAATTAACCATGGTTTTATTATAATAAAAGTGTAGTAACCAAGGTTTTTTTTTTTTTTTTTTTTTTTTTTAGCAAATTGTATTTACACACTTCTGAGTAAGTTGAATTTTGATATTTTTTTTTTTTTTTTTACTGTAAATAAAAAAAAAGCTGACAGTGTTTCAAGTGTTTGCATTTACATTATTAATAAAAAGATGCGTCGTTATGAATCAAGATTAATTTTAAAGTGTTGGGGAAAGTTGCTTTTTACAGCTTAGAAAAAGGAGCATAATGGGTCCCCTTTAAATCTTGCTTAAAGATTGTGTCTGTGTTCACTAAATGAGCAATTAATCACTACATAGACAGCAACTCAATCATATTTTAACTTACTGTTACTTTAACTAAAATAATTTTTAATTAGTCTGAAACTATTATCCATACTTCTTTAACTGCTTCTCTATAATCTGACATATAATAGCTACATATTTCAGTAGCTATCTAGTATAAACGTTACATTTCATTATATTTTTTGCCCTTTAGACAGAATCTCACACAGTTTCTTCCTAAGTTTCAGCACACGACTGAATGAGATGTATTTAAATATGTATTTCAGCTATAATTCAACCCTAAACTCCCCTGTTTTTGTTCTAGCCTAAACAGGACTTTTATTCTGGTTTGCCGACAATTTAGAGTGCGTTCTGCATGAAACAGTCTACTAAAATGCATTTAGAATTATCACATAATTCAAGATATGGGGGGCAGTAAATGTATATATTTATATCATTTCATAATAGTTAATATCATACAAAGAGTGACGTTTTTTTTTTTCTCCAAAAGAAAGTCTATATCAACATCTGTAATCATGCTTAATGCAACGGTTCAGTAAACAATGAGTTAATATTAAGAGACTTACGTTTTAGACACCATATCGCCTGCTTTTGTTCTATTTCTCGGCAACAAAAATAAATTCCAAACACAGCGCTGTTTTGCGTCTCTGAGCAACATGACGCTGTTTCGTTCCGAATCAACCGTTTAAATGATTTGATTCAGTCACAATGACTCGCTTATTAACTGTGACTTGGCGCCACCTACTGGTGGGTTTAATTTCACATTTAAAGTAATCTTTTACTTTTTAAAAATAGTTTCAAACATCAGTTTTGAATGTTTCATGTTTAAAAATATCAAAACATTGTTAATGCATTTGTAACTGCAGGTTAAAATATTCCATGAGTTGCATTAAACAGTGTTTAAATGCATCTAAGTGCCACTTCTAATGTAGCTTCTATTTTCTCTGCATTACAAAGATACATTCTGTTGATACTGATTTCATTTGCTTGGTAACAGCCCATATGCAAGAACTTGACTCAAAAGAGGATGCACACTTTTAGAAAAAATGGCTTAATGGTAAAAATGTCCATAAAAAATGTCGTGTTGGGAAAGATTAATTTCTATCACTGCTGTGAACTGACCATCACACAGAATATAAAAAAAAAAAAAAAAGGAGTCAGCTGTCCATGGTGTCCTTAAGATATCAGCACTACACACTCAGCAAAATATCGTCTAATCATCATTATCGATAAAATCCCAGGAAATATAAAACATATCTATCCAGGAAATATATTTCTGCAGAAACCCTGTGTGTGGTGTGGGCAAGTATTATAGATTTTCTCTGTTTTGTTTTCTCTGCAGAACATGATTACGTCTTTCGAGACATGTGTCTCGTGTTGGTTCATGATTAAAATAGGAGCATATCTGATGAAATGGCAGAGCCATTTCAGGAGGAGCTTGGAGTTAAATTTTTTTTTTTGTCACGAATCTGCTCCCTGCTCTTCCGTCCGCTCACCAGCAGATGTCATCATTTCCTCCACAAGGACACTAACTGTTGCACTTCATCCCGGACTACATTTCCCATCATGCCTCTCACATAGGAACCATCACGGACACACCTGTTTCCTGTCAGGAGGCTATTTAGAAAAATAAAAGACAATTAAATCACCATTTTGCTACATTTATAACACAGTATTATGATGAAAATGCAATCTCAAGTGTCTGAAGTCTGAATGCATTTAGGAAAAATAGCTATTAAATTATCATTTTTGCTACAGTTTTTTTGCTTGGACATGTTAAACACCGTTTAAATCCATTTGGATTTTCAGTTTTAATTTTGCAACTTATTAAGTGTTAAAATGTTTTTAATTTGCCTATAAAAACTAGTGTAGAAAATGGCCAATGTAAATTATATAACTGATTTTCATTTTAAACTATATTTTGGATACATGCTTAAATGTAAATTAAAATACAGAACTACATTGCCAATTTAAGTAATGCATTGCCATTTTGCATATTTTAAATTGAACTTTGCTACGCATATGCTTCCATATTTATTTACCATTAGGATGTTCAACACTGACAAAAAAATAAGAAATGGGCTTCCAAAGTCCAAACCTGAGATTCCGCTGGTATTGAAGACCGATGAGAACCTTCTATCCCTCCGTGAGACGGAGAGTGAGGTCGAGGCCGTTGGGGGAGGGGGCTGCGAGAGGCTTGTGTGCCAGGTACCAAAAGAAAATAAAAACATTAAAAGCTTTGCTTGAGGATTCATCCAAATACAAGGACACTGACCATGTGTTGACGAAGGAGAGGAAGAAGTTCCAGTGGGCTTCCGAGCGCGAACACGATTCCTCCAAATATGGTAAGTCAAGTCACTTTTATTATTATAGCACATTTATTATTCAATTAAATGTTCATTGCAAACACCAACAGCACACCACAAACAAATCTATTCTTAACTCTCACAAGTTTTTATCTTTTGATAATGCTTCAAATGTCTTTCTAGTATATGAGGTTTTCCGTCTTGTAGAATTGTGTTTTTTGGTTTTTCTCCCGGTGTGTTTCTCCACAGAGAAAGTATTAAACATCTGGCTTGGTCGCATGTGCTCGGGTTCCCGGAGACATCAACTGGAGAACTGTAAGATGACGGTGGCCCATGTCCGGTCTTGGCTTGTGTTTATGAACCACCTCGGCATTCCTAAAAGGGACTTCAAGTTCCTGTGGGAGCATTAAAATAAGAAAGAGTGAGTCCAACCGGTTTTGTTAGAGACAAATGAACAGATGTGATGAGTCCCTGTGGCCATGCATCTGTATGGTGTGTTTCCCAACTTCTGCCACTAAAGTGCTTAAAGGTATTTTGTCCCAATTCTCCCTCTTCCTCTTTTTTCCAGGACTTTATTGAGTTGCAATCAGACAACGACTCTCTTTCTGGGCTCGAAACAAATTTTAACTCTCGCCTCACCACGTCTTGATATTGACAGCTGTGCCCCACGGTGAGCACCGGCCCTTTGTTTTTGATTACGCACATCAATGAGGGATGCTGTTGGTCAATGGTTCCATCACTGATGTGAATCGTCATTCCAGCATGTTCATCTTAATGCCGAAATCTGTCAGTTTAAAGACCTGTTCCCTGTCTTTCTTCTAACATTCTCCAGCCCCTGTAATATCTCTCTGTCTCTCTTTATCTCCTTCCTGGGATGTGGTTATCAATCTAGCGTTGGACTCTCAATCAGCTCTCTAGCCGCCGTTCTCCCCTTTAACACCAAAAAAAAAGTGTATTTGTATTTAATCTGATCACGTGTAATAAAAAGACATTTTAAGTTTAATTATAATGCCGCATATCCACGATTATCAGTGTTGGGAATTAACTAGTTATATTAAACTAAATTATGTAATTTAATTACAAAATAAATGTAACTGTAATCAGTTACAGTTACTCAGAAAAAAAATCTGTAACTAAATTTCAGTTTACTTATGAAAATGTTAACGATTACAAAGGGATATTTTTTCACACACACCCACATACAGATTTTATTGATATCTTTAATAATTTGTACTGACTGCTCTAAAATATGAGACACCAATGTTTCAGGAGATTAGTCCACAGAGTAGGACACATGCTTAGTCGATAACTGTTTTATTTCCCATTTGGGTTTATGTAAATGCTTTATTTTTTAAGATTTACTGTTTAATGCCAGTGCCAGATTTGATTTAAAAAACAGTATTGTATCTACTAAACTATTTTTTTTTTTTTTTTTTATGGTTTTAAATCTGTATTTAACTTTATA
The DNA here is from genome assembly GCF_018340385.1 of Cyprinus carpio. Taxonomy (NCBI): domain Eukaryota; kingdom Metazoa; phylum Chordata; class Actinopteri; order Cypriniformes; family Cyprinidae; genus Cyprinus; species Cyprinus carpio. The sequence goes on along the minus strand of NC_056575.1, from coordinate 32,524,369 downwards.
ATGATGTCAGAGTAAGTCTGATTTTGTGGTGGCTGTGCTTTAAAATTAAATTATTATAATCTTAATTCAAGTGATGAAGGATTTTGAAAGTCTGACAGGAATCAGTGTTGAGTGCTACTGTAAGGTTAACCCTGCATGCTTTACATGTTTGAAAATAATAAACAGTTAAAAACATTACAAATTTAAAGAGCATTTACATTATCAAAGAATAAAACTGAAATCAGTATAGCACGAAGCACTCTAAAAAAAAAAAAGCTCCAGTTATAATAAGTAAAGCTCTCTGATGAAGGAATCTCTTATTTACATTGCTTGTACGTCTGCACTTTGTTGTTTCTGATGAGAGAATTCACCAAAGTGCAGAATTTAGTCAGCAAGCGCATGCACTGACCCAAAAATTTGGTTTATTAGCGATGTTAATATTTAGTAAATCCTCTTAAATGATAGAAATATTAAAGAAAAAAATATTTAACTGAAATCACAAAAAATATATATTGGTCAGGAAACCCATCTTACTCCTGTCCAGATACACACTTTTTCAGATTTCCCAAATCTGGATTATTAGTGCTCTATGGAGACCCTAAAGGGACATATTGATAGAAAAAAAAAAAAATGAGACAGAAAAAAAAACCCAATGTTTTGCATTCTAGTTTTTGCATTGCATTTACACAACAACTACTGACTGGTCCATCTCTGATGATTGTGCCAATGTAGTTTACAATCATTGATTAAAAAAAAAAAAAAAAAAAAAAAACTTTAAATGTAATATTTTGGTTTGATATTGACAGCTGTTTGGAAATTTGTGGATATGTTGTATTTTTTTTGGACCAGTTTTATTACATTTTTGTCCCTAAAATCAACCCTTCTGCTGGGATCAAAAGTATCCCAATCTTACTAAAACGTATTGAACAACACAAATTGAGGATTTAATCCAGATCAAAACCAGGATTGGATTTTGTAATCTAAACCAAATTCAGCATTTAAACAATCCATTTTCAAGATTTGATCCAATCCTATGGCCAAAATCCGATCAGATTACTTTTTAACAACAGACCCCAGGTCACATTTGGATTACAAATCCTGGTTCGTAAAGATTTATGCATACACATTGCCTCATAAAAATACCTCTGTGAACACACCTGTCAAATAAAAAACAGCAAAGGATAAATGTGTGTATTATTATGGGTGGGGGGGGGTATGCATTACATCTGAGTGACATGTTCAGTCTATTCTGCAATATTACTTACACTGCAAGTAGCACTCAATATATAATTCAATTTACACACATGAAACTAAAATTCAAGAATAAATTTTTTTCTTTATTGCTAAGCAGGTTTTATTCAAGGTTAGTCTGGTTGTGTTCCAAGATTACTCCTTCAACAAGCAGAAAGACAGACAAAGTTATTCTCTAATTTAATTCCATAAGTAGTAAATTTTAGTTATATCCACCCAAGAAAGAATTTAGTTTTGTATATACTGTTTCAATAACACTTTTTCTATAGCAATAAAACAATACATACAGAGAGTTATTTACAATTCAATTGTTTTTCCATCTTTTTCACCTAGCAGTTAGTTCTTATAAGTGTTGTGTTTATTTCAAATATCTTTGAATTGTTTCAAGACAAGGGAGTGCTTTCAAATCATATTTCAATGTCATTTTTGAAGTTTTTGATGATAAATGCAGGCTCTTTCATTCAGCAGGGTTACTGGGACCCCTCATGAGACCCACGGTGATCGCTGCCGAGTGGTGGAAGTCCAGAGATCTGCGCCTTCTACGTCTGTATCCATGGTCGCATGACTGAAGATGACAGACAAAAAAAAAAACCTTGTTTAATGTGTTTTCTTTTAGAGAGGCTGGTCATAAAAGATTCAGAATTTACTTAGAGACTCATTTGAGATCAGACCAATGCAGTTATAATTTACTGCCCAAACATTACCGTTGCACATCTGCCCACTCTGTACAAGGCAAAGATGAACCTCACAGTGCAGAAAGACGTGGTCAGAGATTCCTGGGAAGGTTAAAATCCTGAAGGAGAAGAGGCTCGTTGTATCAATACCATTCTGAAGAACTTCCACTGTGCCATCTTCAGGGTTCGGGCATCTAGGAGGAGAGAAGAAGGGTTTTAGAAAGGAAAGCAGTGAACGGAAAACTAGAACATGGAAAGTTTAAAATGTCTTGTTTATGATGTACTTTGTCAGCAGGGCCGTTTCTAGGCATAGGCTCACTAGGCACCAAGTATTTGTTGAAGAGCAAGCATATGGTACCACAATCTCCCTATTAGATGACCCCAATTTCTGAGATTACAACCAATTTTGATCATTTAACCATTTAAACATCAAGTCACTCACTCTCGTATAATTAGATTCCTGCGCAGATGTATAGTCAAATATCATTAACCGGTTGGGCCCCAGCAGTTGTCCAGAAACTGTTGCGATTTTGATTGCGATCCATAAGATTTCTCTTCCACATCAACCGCCACATACATCTGCTGGTCCACCTGTATTTTCCACCTCCCCTCATATGGGCTAGTAAACTCTGCATCATGGTAGGGAATCATCTATCCAAGAAGGTAGGTGCCTTGGCCAGCAGGAGGCTCTCACTTATCTCACTGCGGCAAAAAAAACTATAAAAATACAGACTGAGTAAATGGCTATGGTGATGCCCCATACAGAAAGGTGATGTGTTCTATATAACATATACTGCCCTATATCAAGAGTGAGGAGAGATATTGCCAATATACACTGCCTTGCCAAGAATGTCTGAATATTACATACTTGTATTCCAGCCCAGGGGGGGCCCTCAAGAGAGAAGTACCTTCCTTCAGCTTGGATAACACCTGCTCATAGATAGGTTCTGGATCAGAGGGTACACACAAGAAAATGTAATGTTCATCCATCGCTCTCTCGTAATGACGCTCTGCTCAGTGTTTCTCGGAGTACACTGAATTGAGTTTTGGTAGATGAAGTGAGTGCTGTTGCTCTGTGAGGAGATGAACAAATGTCAATCTCAAGCTATAGGACAATTAAAACTTCAATTAAACTTCCAAGAGGTCCGTTCTCGATATTTCCTTCCCAGCACAGATTATACATTTTTTGGAATAGTTACAAATTTCCATCCGGGGGCAGCACTTTGTACATTACTCCTATATTACTATTTTTATTATTATTAGTATACTAATAATATTAGTATTAATATTATTATTATAAGGCTATGTTACTATTATTATCCTATATTACTTTGTAAGTGCTCCTGTAGCTCAAGTGGGTCGAGCGTTGCGTTAACAAGCGCAAGGGGAACTGGGGGTTCGATTCCCAAGGGAACACATGATAGGTAACAAATTGATAGCCTGAATGCACGTAAGTCGCTTTGGCTAAAAGCAGTTTGAGAAAAGTCATCAAAGATGATCATATTGGGACGCAAAAATAAAAATAAAAAATCCTATACATTGAGAAAAGTCATCAAAGGTGATCATATTGGGACGCAAGGGCCAAAGCAGCAGTGTCTGAGGACTTTTCTACCAAAAAATAGAACATATTTCTTTAGTTGAGCCCAATGGGATATGAATATTACAAGATTAGATCAGATGTTTTATCAGGCTACTGTTATTTTTACAATTAAATGTATGGCAGAAGGCCACATGACTCTGAGAAAAGTTTTTGGACCATGCATTTTTATATTTTACTTAAAATAAGTAGCTACTACAAAACAAACAATGTACATAATATTCAAATATATTATTAATATTCACATATAATCTAACTTTTTTCTCACAAATGCAAGTTTGTATTTTGCACTCTGACTTTTTTTTCTCAGAAAAGATAAGACTAGAAGATTTCAATCTGAATTGGAAAAAAAAGAATGACGTTCTCAGGAAGAGGATGCGAGTTAATATCTCCTAATTATGCATGTTAAAAACTCAGAATTCCGAGATATAAACTCGCAATTCTAAGAAATAGTCAGAATTGCGACTTTTTAGCTCCCAATTCTGATTTATAGTCGCAATTGTGAGTTTTTGACAATGTTGACTTTGACTTATTTATTTTTCTCAGAATTCAGACTTTATAACTCCCAGTTGCAAGAAAAAAGTCAGAATTGGGAGATAAAAAAGTTGCAATTACCTTTTTTATTTTTTATTCAGTGGCTGAAATGGGCTTCGATAGTATATTGACAAAAAAAATTTGTGATTACTTGGTGTACTTCTCTGTTATTTTGATGCACTTCTGTTGCCATTATGTACCAGATAGAACCAAGCCGGGGTCCGGAACCGAATCGTGGTCTGCTATTTTGAGGACCCCTGCTACAGCTTACTAATCATTACACATATGCTTGGAGGTATCTCATTAGTAGCTCTAGTGATGAAACAGAACTGGAAAGGTCATTACCATCAGAGTGGTACCACATATGTGGTCTTCATTGTCAAAATGAAACACAAGTCTGCCATTCTCGAGGGTCCCTCTGCAGCCTGGGTCATTTAGGTGCAGGTTCTCAGAACGAAAACCAGACTCAAAGAGCTGGCAGCGGGATAGAGACATGGAGCCAGTGCTGCTGGCACAAGACTCCACAGCATCTGAGCAGATAAAGAATTCAAGTCATGTAAAATTATTTTTACTTGATTAACTTGATTTATGCAAGATCAGACATTATGTGTTGGTCACGTTCACAATATAATGGTGAAATAAAGTTTTATTGTGAAAGTGGGTGACTGCAATACAATTATCTGTGTTGGGTTATCACCAACAGTTCATTCCTAATTCTCCCTCATATTGTCATATTTTTACACAGTCTTCAGATTTCCTCAAGAGGCTATGTGTGACTGCAGTTTCATCCCTGTGGCCAAATTAAACAGATGGTGTTTATCTGTGTACAGGTCACAGAAGGATGTCTATGAAGGGAAAGAGGTTGAGATCACAGTATTAGTGCCAATTACTGTTTTTACTTATTACTGCTAATTGTCTGTTTTCCATGTTTGGTTAGATGAATCTATGTAATTAATGGCCAAATCATGCAGTAATTTATGTCCAGTTATTTATGTCTCAAAAGTTTAGTGTACTCTTCTCCCAGTTCACCGGAAACTTACTTTAATCACCCGTAATAGATCAACTAACATGTGTATTATCAAGGAAGTTGTTTAACTACCAAATACATTTTCTTTACAGCGTATTTGCGGTGGCAGTCAGAATAGTCAGCAATTTTTTTTAATGAAATGAATGAACAATTCGGCACATCAAAAAACGAGACATCTCACAGCAAACTAAAGAAACGAAGAACTATTTACTTAAAACACGTCACATTCAAAAATTACAAAAAATCTCACAAAATCTATCCAAGTCACATTCTTCACACAAAAAAACGAGACATCTCAAAACTCTTCAGAGTCCGATTTCGTTTTTTACACCACAACCAACGTGACGGCTTTTCATATTTGATGAAAAATGACGGCCAACCAAATGAGCAAGTGTCATTTCAATTCTGTGTATGTGTAGAATAAATCACATATATGAACAAATATTGTACAAATCTGTAGTCCTGGTGGCCTGTTGCAGTGTCACTGCAGGTATTAAAGGGAAGTTGCACTTACAAAAACTATGAGGCTCAAAACTTATGTCAGTAATTTTCATACCCATCAAATGCGTTCCAAACCGGAGACCTCCGTTCTATCACAGAAGTACACAGTATAAGATATTTTAGATTTAGTAGAGCTTGGAAAATCACCATTGAGAACGTATGTACGGTATACTGTCCACGTCCAGAAAGGTAATAAAACCACATCTCAATTAGTAGTCATGTGACCTCAGAGGTTTTATTGTTAGAATTTGTAGGAAGCATCGAAAGTACACTTTTGGTCCAAAAATCATCAAAAACTAGACTTTATTCACCATTGACTTCTCTAGGGTCTGTTATGAGCGTTTTCACAACAAGTGCAGTTTACGAATGATATCCGGTTCGCGAACGATTACTCATGTAACCGGATCTTCTTGAAAAACCTGTTCACACAAATCGAACTGAATCGATTTGAAACGGTTCGCGTAAACCAATAAGCATTAGACCACCAATGACTCAATGCTGTCAACTTTTTTAACATGGGTGACAATCCCTCTGAGTTCAAATAAACCATATCCCGAGAGTATTCATTTACTCAAACAGTACACTGAAACGTGCTGTGAAGAGAACAACTTCAAGATGAAACACGACGTAACGAGCCTCGTAACGAACGAAACATTGACTGACTTTGGCTTTCAAGAACGCGTTTCTGTCGAACGCGTCCGGTCAAGATTCCGGGAGCTGATGATACTGCGCATGTATTTCAAAAAAAGAAACTGACGGACCACAGCGGCAGTCTGAACCGAAACTGGTTCTTTTGTTTTTGAAACTGATTCATGTGACTGCTAATGTTATGAGCGCGGGTAAACCGAGGCGAATCAAGGGCAAGTGTCATTTATTCTGTGATAGAATAAATCACAAATATGAGCGCAATATTTACATCTGTACTTTTGTGTGTGTTTACCTACAGGAGTCATGATCCACATACCAAAAAATTAATTTCATTTATTTTGAGGATATATGCCTACAGGAGACATGATCCACAGACTCATTTATTCATACTTTGAGTAAGTCCAATGACATTTTCATTTTTTTATCCCTTTGTATGGTTTTCATAGCACAAATTGATTTATTATATGAAACGGTACAAAAAAAAATCATCAAACACTACTAATCATCAAAAAATAATTTTAAAACACAATATTACAGAAAAAATACCAAAAATCTCAATAAATCATCGTTTCAAAAGCATCCATCACTAGTGTTCATCACAACATATTTTAAACCACTATTTTACTGAAATGGTGTTTACAGGACGGTCTAACCACATAAGTTCAAATATTTTAATGCCTCCGAAATCTCAAATCGGATCCGAAATTTCCACATACACATATGATTGGAGTTCCATGCAGCTCCCACACTACTCTCCATTGGAAATGAATGACTTGGAAAGGTGGCTTCAGGCTCTTGTGCAACGAATCCTCCGCCATGGTCTTGTCAGTCATCTCGCCTTATGCCAGGTTCACACTGCACGATTTTCGCTGCTGTTCTCACCATGCACGACTGTCTGGGGTATCATCTAGTTGCTGTTGTGTGCACACTACATGACAGATTGGTGACTTTTCAATAGGAAGTTGCAGGTCTATTATGACACCTAAACTTAACTTACCCTAAACCTACACCCTCACTCTCATTAGCTTTACACCTGTCACCGGTGTCATATCCATTCAAAACACATTTCACACTGCATGACTGCGAGTTGCAGACAGATCCAGATATTTAGCATGCTAAATAATCTTTGATAACACACACTATGCCATTGGTTCTCAACTCTTATTCAGGTGTGAGGAAAGTGGACCTTGAGGGCCAGAGTTGGGCTTATCAAAAATTCATATATAAATAAGCACCAATTAAATCACAACCATATAAATCACTAATCATTATTACAATAAAAAATAATAACCAATTAAATAATTAAAACAACAATAATCAAAAACATAATGACTAAATTGCCAAACATCATTTAATGTATGAGTGCACTATACTTACCAAAGTTTTCAGGATTTGGTCTTTGTCCCTGCAAGCAACCACAGCCATAGACACCATGTCTCTCTTGGCAGACCTCATTTTCAGTGCAAGCATTACAAACTAAAACAGAAAAGAAGATGACTGCTGCACAAAAAACATGGAACCATGCAGTGATTTTGATCCTGATATATGCGTTGAAGTATATCAATAGATATAAATGGCTACAGTATGATATTATATAAATAAGTAAAAGATAGATTTTTGTTGTAGAAGTTGTGGAGAGAGGGGGATGGGATCAGGAAAGGTCCTCGAGTCAGGACTCAAACTTGGGTCGCAAGCACACTACATGTCAGAGCAATGCCCATGGGGCTATCAACTCAAAAGGTATTTAACAAAAATGATTGTCTTTTGCTGCGAAACCAGCTAAATCCATGGTTGCCATTTTTTATTTTTTTATATACTATGTATATATAAAATTAAAGAAAATATAAACAAAAAAAGAAAATAAAAAAAAAAAATAAAAATAAATAAAATTATTAGTAAAATGGTAGCACTTTATTTTACAGTTCTGTTACTCATGCACATACTATGTATTTATTATAGTAATTACAATAACTAGGTAATAAAAAGGTACTAACCCTGAACCTACCCCTAAACCTAACTCTACCCCATGTAGTTACCTTATATTACCAAAACTTTCTTAGGTAGGTACACCGTAAGTACGTGTAAATACATGTACTGTAAAATAAAGTACAACCAAAATTGATGTGGCTGAAATTCACTTTTGGCCAATAGGTGGCACTGCTCCCAAATTTATGTGGTGTCGTTAACTAGGGAGGATAATAACACACATAGTTTGGTGCCAATATGCCAAAGAATTGCAAAAAAAAAAAAAAAAACAGCCTCAGATGTATTTTGGCATTTTTCATTTATCCTGACCACTAGGTGGCACTGTGTTGAAATTGTGCAGGTAACCTCAGGACATTTGTCATAAAGTTTGGTCTGAAAACAATAAGGCATTGAGAAGATAAAGCCTCATCAAATTCATTCGATTCATGTGTTTTTTGATAACGGTTGGGTCTATCAGAAAACTATTGATAACTTTTGTTAGGGCCATCCAAAGAAGGTCTATATCAGTTTTCGTAAAAAATTGGATGAACTGCCTAGAACACGTTCAAAAAAGTAGTTTTTTTACATAATGGGAAATATTTCACAAAATATCATAAAAAACGAAATAACTCTAAAAGAAAACTAGTTCAATAAGACAAACAGGCACATAAAAAATTAATACTGTCATCATTATTTCACAATATGCTAACCACCAGGTGGCCAATTTCTTTCAAATCTCTCACAGACCTCTAGGGCCATGAGTCAAACAGGCCCATCAAGATTCGTTCCGGTCATCACTATTTCACAATGACGTAGCATTGATCAATGATACCTAGAAAAACAGGTAGGGCCTACTTCAGAATCGTTATTACAAATAAAAGTAATTAACAACCCTCACTATCATCGCATGAATTAACGCAGGACAGAAGACGTGGCTGTTTGACCAATCAAATGAAAGGGGCGTTTCAGCACATCCCACAATATCTAGACTATATTCTTCCAGGGAACGCCAACTTTCAATATCTGGTTCATACAGAAAAACAAAATATAATACAGAAAAACAACAACTTTCAATTTTTGGTTCATACAGAAAAACTAAATATTGACTGTTTTTACTGTTTTGCGTTTGCCAGATCAAATAGAATAATTGAATGATCGGATGATACACGGACCAATCTAATTTCAGTCACTTATATGCATTTCATTAACACATAATCCTTTCTGGATTACAATCCGCCATCAAAATGACAAGTTTAATTATTCCAGCTGCTGTCAGAAAAGGCTAAATGTGACCTGTGCTGGCAAAATGAGTCACAATGAGCAAGTATCAAAATTTAGTTAATCTTCTCCATTAAAAAACCCTCAAAATGATGTATGATTTGTTGAAATCAAACCAAAAACAAACAACAATAAACAATCAACACCACATCTTTTCCACCAATCAAAGTCAATTTTGAGAAAAATCAAGTTAAAGTTTTCTGAAGCTTCCAAAGCAAACCAAGCAACATTGCATCTTTTCCTCCAGGTCTTTTCTTAATAATAATTACTATTTTTATTTTATCTTTGTTAATTATAAATAAGAACATATGCAAAAAACAAACAAAAAAAACTGTAGAACAAATAAGAAAAACAAATAATGCATTACATTTTTCATTTTACATCCAAACAAAACCATTCAAGTAAGAAAATCAAATAATCAAATGTAAAAATCTGTTTAGTGTGTTCATTACAAATAAATTGATGATTAAAATTACAAAAGCAGTTCAATCAAAAGTGATTCCTTCTTTTATTTTATTGTTAGATTAACATTAATGCAACAGACGGCCCTTATATTAAGACCTGCTGTAATACATGGATCTAATATAATGCTACACATCAGATGTTTTTCCCCAAACGTTCACTTAAGACAAAAAAGATTATGTTTGTGTGAATACTTAAATACTGTAATTCTCTGTATATGTTTATATTTATCGGGATCAGGCTCTCGGAGGTGCCTTTATGCGGGCGCTTACGAGCAGAGAAAAGGTACTCCTCTCAGAAAACATACAAATAAAGATCATTATTAATGCTTAATTACTATTTGGAGCATTGGGATCGCTAGACGAGGGCTTAATGAGCTCATTTTTGTGAAAAACTCAAATTCGACTAAACTACATTTTTCTCTTTTTTTGCATGTAGGTCTAAATTAGCCCATGCGCATTGTGACTTCTTTGCCAGCACGGGTCACAAATGATCCTCCACCTGCAGCATCCTCACATGCCATATAGCCTACTAGCTGGGACTTATTGAGTGCTTCTCAATATCCATATCATTTTTAACCAAAAAAAGTAGCTGCAGCTTTAATTATTAAAATAATCAAAATAGATACCTGATGATGAGGTTATTGATGATGAAGATGTTGGAGAGAACTGCGATGGTGAAGATGATGATGGTGCGGAGGTTTGTGAAGATGAAGAGGATGATGAAGATAGTCCCAGATTCTGTGAGTCTGGTGTGGTCCATGCAGATGATGTTAGAAATGATGGTAAAGTTGATGGTAAAGCTGTTAATGGTGATAAATACTGTTAATTTACTGATGATGTAGAATCAGCTTCTGTGAAAAGTGTTGTGATTTTTAACATTTTTAAAAGATTTTTCAGATTTCCTGTAATGTTTTGTGTTGAGATTGTAGTCAGGACAGCAGTCCCACTTATCATGCAGAACTCATCAAAAAAACACCCATGGTATAGAAAGACACGCTGCAAATACTCACAACCAAATACAATAAAACGTGCTGCGAATAATTTTAAAACTTCCCTTACGAAAATCAACCATGGTTTTACTATCATAAAAAAACAAACAATTTCAATACACATCTACTCTACTTGCAATGCTTTTCTGTATTTGGACGGGTTGTGGGTTGTGCTACTTGCAATGCTTTTCTGTATTTGGACGCATTGTGTGTATTTGCAGCATGTTTCTTTATTTGGTTGTGTTGTGAGTATTTGGACTGCGTTTCTGTATTTGGTGGCATTGTGAGTATTTGCAGCATGTTTTTCTATTTGGCCGTGTTGCGAGTATTTGCAGCGAGTTCCTGTATTTGGTTGTGTTGCGAGCATTTGCAGCACATTTCTCTATTCGAATGTGTTGCAAATATTTGCAGCATATTTCTGTATTTGGTTGTTGCAAGTATTTGCAGCATATTTCTGTATTTGGTTGTGTTGCGAGTATTTGCAGAACATTGCTCTATTTCAATGTGTTGCGAGTATTTGCAGTGCATGTCTGTATTTGGTTGTGTTGTGAGTATTTGCATCACATTTGTCTATTTCAGTGTGTTTTGAGTATTTGCAGCATGTTTCTGTATTTGGTTGTTGCGAGTATTTACAAAGTGTTTCAATACTTGGTGGTGTTGTGAGTATTTGTAGCGCATTCCTCTATTTCAAAGTATTTGCAGCGCTTTTCTGTATTCGGTTGTGTTGTGAGTATTTGCATTACATTTCTCTATTTCAGTGTGTTGTGAGTATTTACAGCCTGTTTCTGTATTTGAGTATTTGCAGCATGTGTTGTCAAACTGATTAAGATGGTTTCTTAATATGTTGGTGTGTTTTTTATTTGCATGTGCCACTGCACAAAACAGATCTTATTTTAGCCACAAAATCTAAACGCCAATGCTGCTACCAAATTTGCATACTTATACTATGCACTTGAAGGGTTAGTCTCGCGTAGCTAATCTTCAGACTGACGGTTGAAGGTCTGGAATCCATGGCAGCTTTCTTTGGCCAAGGCCCGCCCATGAGGCCGTTTGACCGACATGTCAATGGATATTACTTCATAACCAATTGGTTTTAAATGAATACATTTTGCCTATGCATAATTCATGCCATGTAGCTCTAAATTATTTCTTTGTTCTCATGCAGATTTAATGTAATTATTTGTTCGTTTTATTAGTCTAATGTATTCATTTCATTTGCCAAGAGTCCACCACATTTTAACCTTACTGTAAGATCATTAGTGGTGTCAACATTATTCCTGCTGAACAAGTCTAACAACTTCCCTGTGCAGAGGATCATGGGGGGAGGATTAGGTTAGCATTCAACGCACGCACCCTGTCACTGTAAACTGGCCTGTCAATCATCTTGTCACAGTTAACGTCCTCCACATTTTATTTCATTTAACTTCCTACCATATTGGAGAGAAATAGAGCTTGTTTATCTGCCAGCCATGGGTCTTTATGTGGAGAACTCTGCTTATATTTTTTGCAGAATGATGCATTTAAAAGTTAATGACCAAATGGATGTTTATAGAAGTTCACATTGTTGTTGCAGATGAAATATAACACAGATAACATTAAATAAATATTTTTTTACCAAGTTCAGTGTTGATTATTACTAACTCAAAACCCCTTTATCTAAATTTCTCTACTTAACCAAACATAGCTCACACACAAAATACACATACAACTACATTACATTTAGTCATTTAGCAGACGCTTTTATCCAAAGCGACTTACAAATGAGGACAAAGGAAGCAATCAAAAACAACAAAAGAGCAATGATATATAAGTGCTATAACAAGTCTCAGTTAGCTTAAACACAGTATACGTAGCAAGGGCTTTTAAATAATATAATAAATAAAAAGAAAACAGATAGAATACAAAAAGATTAGAAAGCTAGTTCGATTTTTTTTTTTTTAAATAGAATTAGAATAGTGAGTGCTAAAGTTAGAGGGTCAAATAAAGATGGAAGAGATGTGTTTTAAGCCGATTCTTGAAGATGGCTAAGGACTCAGCTGCTCGGATTGAGTTGGGCAGGTCATTCCACCAGGAGGGAACATTTAATTTAAAAGTCCGTAAAAGTGACTTTGTGCTTCTTTGGGATGGCACAATCAAGAGACGTTCACTTGCAGAACGCAAGCTTCTAGAGGGCACATAAGTCTGAAGTAATGAATTTAGGTAAAGGGTTGCAGAGCCAGTGGTGGTTTTGTATTCAAACATCAATGCCTTGAATTTTATGCGAGCAGCTATTGGTAGCCAGTGTAAATTGATAAACAGAGGTGTGACGTGTATTCTTTTCGGCTCATTAAAAATTAATCTTGCTGCCGCATTCTGGATTATTTGTAAAGGTTTGATAGAACTGGTTGGAAGACCTGCCAAGATAGCATTGCAATTAGTCTAGCCTGGACAGAACAAGAGCTTGAGTTGTGCAGCATGTTCCGTAAGAGAAGGGCCTGATCTTCTTAATGTTGAATAAAGCAAATCTGCAGGAACGGACAGTTTTAGCAATGTGGTCTGAGAAAGTTAGCTGATCATCAATCATAACTCCAAGGTTTCTGGCTGTTTTTGAAGGAGTTATGGTTGATGTGCCTAACTTGATGGTGAAATTGTGATAAAACGATGGGTTTGCTGGAACCACAAGCAGTTCTGTCTTGGCAAGGTTGAGTTGAAGGTGATGGTCCTTCATCCAGCAAGAAATGTCTGTTAGACAAGCTGAGATGCGAGCAGCTACCGATGGATCATCAGGATGGAATGAGAGGTAGAGTTGAGTGTCATCAGCATAGCAATGGTATGAAAGGCCATGTTTCTGAATGACAGAACCTAATGATGCCATGTAGACAGAGAAGAGAAGTGGTCCAAGAACTGAGCCCTGAGGCACCCCAGTAGTTAGATGTTGCGACTTGGACACCTCACCTCTCCAAGATACTTTGAAGGACCTATCTGATAGGTAAGACTCAAACCACTGGAGTGCGGTTCCTGAGATGCCCTTTGTCAGTAGGGTTGACAGGAGGATCTGGTGGTTAACCGTGTCAAAAGCAGCAGATAGATCAAGCAAGATAAGTACTGAAGATTTGGATTCCGCTCTTGCCAGTCTTAGGGCTTCAACAACTGACAGCAAGGCAGTCTCAGTTGAATGTCCACTTCTGAAGCCAGATTGGTTGCTGTCAAGGAGGTTGTTCTGTGTGAGAAAGGTAGAGACTTGGTTGAACACAGCTCGTTCAAGTGTTTTTGCAATGAAAGGAAGAAGGGAAACTGGTCTGTAGTTCTCTAAAAGAGATGGGTTGAGGGTGGGTTTCTTAAGTAGTGGAGTTATATGAGCCTGTCTAAATGATGAAGGGAAAACACCTGTATGAAGGGATGTGTTAATGATGTGAGTGAGTGCAGGTACAACTGCAGGAGAAGTGGCTTGAAGGAGATGAGATGGAATAGGATCAAGCGGACAAGTAGTAGGATGATTAGAAAGGATGAGTTTGGAGACTTCTGCCTCAGAGAGTGAAGAGAAGGATGTGAATGAATGTATGTTTGCTGGTGAGATGTGCTTGATGGATTGTGGTGTGGAAAATTGTGCACTGATTTTTTAAATTTTATTAATGAAAAAACGTGGCAAAGTCGTCAGCTATTAGAGATGAAGCAGGAGGGGGAGGAGGACGACAAAGGAGCGAGGAAAATGTTTTAAAAAAGCATGCGAGAGTTAGACGAATTGTTAATTTTGTTATGGTAGTATGTCCTTTTAGCAGTGGAGATATAAGCAGAGAAGGAAGAGAGGAGTGACTGATACACATTAAGGTCAGTAGTATTTTTGGATTTGCGCCACACCCTTTCAGCAGCTCTAAGCTTAAAACGACGTTCGCGTAGAACATCAGATAACCAAGGGGCTGAAGGGGTGAGAGTGGCTGGCCTGGAACACAAGGGCCAAACAGTGGCTAAACAAGATGTAAGAGTGGAGCAGTATCAGTAGCACTGTTAGCATCAAAAGATGATAACTGTTTAGGGGAAGGAAGCAAAGATGAAACCATTGCAGATAGCCGGGAGGGTGAGTGAGCGTAGGTTACGTTGAAAGATGACATGTGGAGGGGTAAGTGATGTGTCAGGAACCATGTTGAGGTTAAGAGTGAGGAGGAAGTGATCTGAGGTGTGCAGTGGAGTAACCAGTACATGATCAGTGGAGCAGTGCCGTGTGTATATAAAGTCCAGTTGGTTGCCTGATTTGTGAGTAGCAGTAGTTGACACTCATTTGAGATCAAAAGAGGCAAGCAGAGTGAGGAAGTCAGCAGATAGAGGTTTATCTAGGTGGATGTTGAAATCTCCAAGCATAACTAGGGGAGAACCATCCTCAGGAAAGGTTGAGAGCAGCACATCTAATTCATCCAAAAAGTTACCTAGTGGTCCTGGGGGTCGATAGACAACTACAAAATGTATTTTAAGAGGGTAGGTAACAGTAACGGAATGAGATTCAAAGGAACTGTTGATAGTCAAACATGATAAAAGATTAAATTTCCAATCATTAGAGATGAGCAGACCAGTACCTCCACCTCTTCCAGTCAAACGGGGGGAATGGGAAAATGAGAAATTATTGGAGAGGGCTGCAGGTGTAGCAGTGTCCTCTGGTTTAATCCAGGTCTCTGTCAGGGCCATGAGATTAAGCTTTGAATGACTAATAATAGAAGTAATGAAATCGGCTTTGTTTACAGCAGACTGGCAATTCCATAGACCAATAGAAAAAGAAAGTAGTGTATTAGCAAACATAGGCAGAGTGTACAGGTTGTTAGGATTGCGCTGCCTACATTGTGTGATGCGTGGTTTGCGAGTGGTAGTGATAGTAGGGATCTGGAAACACATAGTAATAAATGGTTATAAAAACTGAAATAAAAGTGAAACAAGTAAAAAAAAAAAAAGGAGTAATCAAAACAATACTTATATCCCTTGCCGGTGTCCCTGCACAGTAGAGTCGATGGTCTTTACACTCTTCGGTCTTCACACGAGGAGGGCTTAACAGGAGGGCTGCCGCTGTTTACTAACCTTTTTTTGTATACCCGTCAGACAAAACGGAAATAGAATTCAGCTGAACACACTTTACTGTTTATCACAACAAAGGTCTAAGCAAGCGCACGACACTGACAAGGTATGCGATAGAGTACGAGACCAAACGTAGCACGTCTCAAACACAGTAAACAAACAAGCGTTTCCTAGGAACGACAACTGCTAAACACTAATGAGACAAGAAATAAATACACTTACGATCTGCTTTTAACTTCCGCTGATTTAACTGCTTCTCTCAAAGGGTATTTCTTTAATATGCCATGATTGTTTTTTTTGTTTTTTCTTTAAATGCTTTTATTCAAGTTTGTAGTTCTGAATTGAATCCTACTCTATAGTGCAATGGGTTGTGGGTAATATTAGCTATTAGAATGTGCACTGATCCTCACTTCGACAATCTATGTGAAATATTAGACCATCTGAGGACTGTCACGATACACTCGGGGAAGAAACAAGGAGACGCAATAGAATACTTCAACATGGAATTTAATGGAATCAGCAATGGAGAAAACACAGGAACTCACAGAAGACATTTAACAGCAGACAAAGAACTGGGAACAACTTAAATACAAAGACACCAAATGGGAAACACCTGGGAGCAAATTAACTAATTAATCAAACACACATCTATACAAACACACACAATACTTCTACTTGAGTGAAGGATGTGTATGCTTTTGCCATCTCTGCTAACATGACAGATTGCCCCCCTCCTGGACGACGCGTCACGCGCCGTAACAGTACCAGCGGTGAAGGAGCCCTCACCCCTCCCAACTCTTAACCTCGAACCAACACCAAACAGAACTCTGGGGCTGGAGCCCACACTGGAGCGAGCTCTGGGGCTGGAGCGAACTCTGGGGCTGGAGCCCACACTGGAGCGAGCTCTGGGGCTGGGATGAAGGCTGACTTGACCTGGGAACAGCCCGCGGAGGGATTCCGGATCGGAGGCTCTCCAGACACCAGATGACTGCCTCCTTCCATTTGAGGTTGGTGGTGTCTGGGAGCACCGCGGTGTGATGGTATGTGATCCCAAGCCGGAACAGAGTCAGCAGGGTCTCCCCATCGAGGGAGCTGGCGAGAGCGAGCGGCACAAATGCCCTCGCGTAGGTGATCGGGTCGTGACTCGCCTGAGACACGGCGATAAATAAAGCTTGTTTGTTCCTCCATGTTAGTGGGGAGGATCAAACAAAAAAAAAAACAAAAAAAAACACTTTTTTCAAAAAACAGAAAACAAACACGGGTAGAGGGGGGTGCCGCATACTGTCACGATACACTTAGGGAAGGAACGAGGAGAACCAGGAAATACTTCAACATGGAAACAGCAACAGGGAATCCACATGAACTCACAGAAGACATTTAACAGCAGACAAAGGACTAGGAACTGAGAACACTTTAAATACAAAGACACCAATGGGAAACACCTGGGAGCAAATTAAACTAATTAATCAAACACAGCTGGAAACGAATACAAACAGTGAGGACAGGAAAAGGAAGGACCAAATAAGGGCAAACAGGAACATACACGTGACAGGGACTTTTGGCATACTCTTTTCAACATACTATGCTATGGGACACACTTTTTCTAATCTCTATTTAGGATGGACAGTATGAAAATTGGGGCGCAGGGCAGTGCTTTTGTACACTTTGTCATCCCATATCATGTTCTGCCTTCAAGCGGCTGAATCACAGAATTATTGGAATAATTGAGAAATCTGGCGGTTTTTAAAGGGGTCATATGATGTTGCTAAATTATGTTTTATTAACAAGTTTCATCCCATTCTTGGCATGGGCGGAGGGGGGGGGTTCTCTGGGTTCGGGCTCTATGCTAAGTTCGGAGTCCTCCCTCCGGACAGCATGCCAAATATGCTACTAATTGCTCTACCATATTATATGTTAGTGCGAACTTGTGAAAAAGATCATTATGTTGTGTATTTGGGGTAATGCAAAGTGTTTATGTGGTTTAAGGTAAAAAAAAAAAAACATTATTTTCCACATACTGTACATTACTGTTTCTCCTCTATTCCCTTTCTGAAACACATCGATTTTTACAAAGCTCATCGTTTTGAAAAGCAAAGTGTGCTCTAATTGGCCAGCTATCCAGTGCGTTGTGATTGGCCGAATACCTCAAGCGTGTGACGGGAAATGTTACACCCCTTAACATACTGTGATGCCGTCTCCCAGACAAAAACAATAAAACGAGACACAAACGAGGCATTTGTTGCATTCTGTGGGGATATAATTACTGATTATAATGACTTATACTGTCTTTTTATGTGTTGTGTCGCGTATCGCGTAGCGTAAACATAAAACAATTTCTACAATAGAAATCACAAAAAAGACAAACAATCAACACTCTACACCGCTCAAAACTCGCGTTTGAATCATCAGTGGCAAATTCTTTACATATAAAAATGTACTTACAGAGTCAGAAGCGCCAGACTGTCCTTGCAAAGTCGTAACTGCCCCACTTTAAAGAACAACTTTTGAGCACAGACCCATTGTAGACTATGCAGAACTGCAGGTTCAGGAAACAGTCCTCCATAAAACGCGTCATACACTGCGGGTTAGAGTGAGGTCTTGCGGCAACCACATGTTTCGCTTTCACAGTGAAACACACAACGTCTATACGACATGGCAGCGGCGGCAGCAACAATAATACAACGAAAATAAAAGGTATGCCTTCTTTCTTTGCGTGAACATCTGGGCGACGTTATGCAAATCTTTCCACATACTGATGTAGAGATGTCGGGGGCGTGTTAGAACGAGTCGTTTTAGGGGGGCGTGGATGAGTCTCTACTATTATAAAAGAATATCTCTTTGGATTTGAGACTTTTTTTCCGTATTAAGTTCCGTATCAGTTACAAAATATTATTACTTACTTATAAGGCCCTTAATGGCTTAGCTCCTGCGTACCTAACTAGTCTTCTACCACGCTACAATCCATCACGCTCCCTAAGGTCACAAAACGCTGGACTTTTGATAGTACTAGGATAGCAAAGTCCACTAAAGGAGGTAGAGCTTTTTCGCATTTGGCTCCCAAACTCTGGAATAGCCTTCCTGATAATGTTCGGGGTTCAGACACACTCTCTCTGTTTTAAATCTTGATTAAAAACCACACCTTTTTGGCCAAGCATTCAAATAATGCATCTCATAATCTTGGACTGCAGTTATATCTGATCAAATGTGCATTATTATTCTTGGGTTGGGCTTGGGTTAAACTTATTAATTTTACTTGGCTGGAACAGCAAGCTATGCTAATTATGTCTCTATTTGTTTCTCTGTTTCTGCTGGATTTACATCCCGTGGTAACTAGGATTTACACAAGCTCCCAGTCTGGATCCAGAACACCTGAGAAGAGATGATGCCAACCCCTCAGAGGACCTCAGATGATGCTAACCCAGAGACAACATACAGAACTACCACATTTTGCTATAAGTTTGATTGCATAATTGCTTTAATAGTGTTAATCGTCTGTTTGTTTATGTCTTTTATTGATTTTCTGAACATTTCTGCCGTATGCACATAAACTGACAGTCACCACTGATAAGCTGCTACTAAATATTGTAGAAACTTAATTTTCTGTAAAGTTGCTTTGCAATGATTTGTATCGTAAAAAGCGCTATACAAAATAAACTTGAATTGAATTGAACTTTTCAGATCTTCTTTATGCACCAAGAGCTTGTAACACTTCACCCAGATCTCATAATATAAATTACATCATAAAAAAAAAATAAAAGCAAGACAATGACTCAACTTCACCCAGATCTCATGTTATATCACAACTAGGTTTCATGTAGTTAAGTAAAGATCTGAATTCAGATCAAGTATAAAATATTCACTGCAACACTGTAACAATGCATTTATGTGTCAATGGCAATAAATAAATAAATAAATAAAAGATAAATAAATAATCATAGCTGCTTCTTCACAGACAGGTTTTACTGTGGTTGTAGATAGACTTGTTTTTATGTTCTGTTTTTCTTTCCTTTTTTGTAGCTTGTCACAGAATATGTATCCGCACAGGTCATCTGGTGAGTTTGGTCTGTCTTACCTGAAGCCAGGTTACTGTTTCTTTGGTTCAGGAGCAGTGTGAGAAGCCAGATGTGGACAACTACAACCTTCATCCTGATCCAAGTATGTGTGTCCAGCTCAACTCACTTTATTATCACTTTACCGTCTACACAAGTATGAGGTGGTGTGCGAGTTTAAACAGGGCAGAAAATCTGACTGGCCAAACAACATTCTTTGTTTGCATCGTGCACATAATTGCGCATGTGACTTTTGGCTAAGCATGTTATGCAGTACATCAAAGTGCCATTTGTCACAATGATTAAAATTCTACATTAAAAATGCACATAGTACATAAAATGTATAAAATTACTAATAAACATCACTGATAAAATTAATAAGAATATTTGTTTTCTTTGTTCCAGAGGCATGTTTCTAAAAGCACAGAAAAGGCTTTAGATCTGATATTAGATATGTATTTTTCAAGTAAAGAAATTGAATTTCTGGTATTTGGAGCACAAAAATAAACTCAGCAGGAATGTAGCTTTCCAGGAATGACAAATCTACTTAACAGACTTGTAGACAAGCCAGTTTTCCCCACATCACTCAAACACAGAACCAGGAAACTGTTTATTAAGCCTTGTGCGGTGTTGGAAACCCTATACTCAAACTGTACATATCTACACAGCCACAATAATTTCAACAATTATATAACTTTCAATTTCACTGTTCCCAAATGCGATTGGAACCCACAGTCAATGAAGGAGACTCTGTTAATAAGAAGTCATTTAGCATCAATGTCAGAAGTCAGAAAGAGCTTTAATACCAAGTATGTTTACACACACACACACACACACACACACACACACACACAAAGGAATTATGTGGAAAATAATGTGTTTTTTGAACCTTAAACCACGTAAACACATTGCATTACACCAAATACACAAAATAATGTTCTTTTCAGCAACGCCACATGACCCCTTTAATGGTTTTTGTGTTTTATTTTGACCTGGCACAGAGTTCTGGATTACACCTGCTAAAACAAGAAGCCCATTTACATGATTACAGTTTTCTTAAGAAATTTATGGAGGGGAAAAAGTAAAGACTTGTCTGTTTTTACAGTCATGGACTGTTAATGAAATCCACTTTAACCAAATAAAGCTGAAATTTGATTCTCTAGTTTTACGTTCTGGGGAATAAGATGAATACTTTGACGTAATGATTCAGTTTCAGTTAAAAGAAAGTCTAAAGTCTGCCAACACAAATTTGATTTTGAGTGTGAATGGCCGCATTGTGTGAGTGCTCCATGTCTTAAATATATTTTAGTAATTCTATAATCATTTTATAGGTTAATACTGAATTATATGTGTGTTTAGAAGTTATGTTATATGATTTGGGTTTGGTCACCTGTTTATATGTATTGTAATATCAAGTTTAATGTTCACCTCCAGTATAATATCCACGAGGGGTGATAACTGAAGCTGATCACCGCTGTTCTATGTTATCAACCAGAATAAACATCCATCTTAAAATTAAGATTTGGTGTCCATCTGAGTTCAAACACAACACAACGCAGAGACAACACATGTTACAATAGCTTGAGGCCTTTTGATAGCTCTGCAATTCATCCCTTGAATTCACCCTTTACTTTTCTATTTATAATTGTTTTCTTACCTAAATTTGTTATTATTTTAGCATGAAAAGGACTTTTATTTTGGTCTGGTGGTGTGACGTCATAAGTGTGGCAGCTTTTGACTAGTGGTACACTAAAAATTTAGGAGAGTTACCGACTACGCCATCCCAGGGCCTCTTTCCGGGGAAATGCCCTTTAAACAAGAGCAAGGCTCAGAGGTTCGTTATATCTCAGTCAGGTATCAGACAAAGGTTGAGTGTAAAACAAAAGCAAAAAAAAAAACTTCTCATTAATGAAAAAATATCAAATTTTATTTAACACGACAACACCAATAAATCAAAAGAATCTACACACAAAATGACACACAAACGCTCACTTCAGAATGGGACGCTTGCTCTCCTTGGCAGAAATGATACAGCAATCATACGTGCAGACTCTCTGCACACTCACGCCACACCTCACTGTGAGCACAGCACTCGAGCGAAAGAACCCACCATCACAATCGGGAAGAGACGCTAATCTTCTGCAACTAGCTGCCCCAATTCTGAAGAGAAGAGAGTAAGAAAAAAAAGTAACACAAAACACACGCAGTAAACCAATTTATATCAAAAACATTAAACAGAGCCCCAGACAATTCTAAAAACAATTTAAAAAGAGTTTCAACCCCCCCCCAACTCAGTTTGGCTCGTTTAATCAAGGTGCCCGCGTCCGGTCAATGAGCACATAACGAAATGATACAAGCACCACGCCAACGGCCCGCAATTCATTCGGTCCAGCTGATGTGTAGTGCATTCAACACCATGAAACATGACCAATGGACGAGAGATCAAGCACACAGCGCGTCGAACACGCGAGCTGAAACACAGAGTTAATGATGCTCCTCTGCGGTTCAAATAGGAGCAGACAAACTCGTACAGTCATGGCCAAAAGTTTTGAGAATTACATAAATATTGGAAATTGGAAAAAATGCTGCTTAAGTTTTTATAATAGCAATTTGCAATATACTCCAGAATGTTATGAAGAGTGATCAGATGAATTGCATAGTCCTTCTTTGCCATGAAATTAACTTAATCCCAAAAAAACCTTTCCACTGCATTTCATTGCTGTCCATTAAAGGACCTGCTGAGATCATTTCAGTAATCATCTTGTTAACTCAGGTGAGAAGGTTGACGAGCACAAGGCTGGAGATCATTATGTCAGGCTGATTGGGTTAGAATGGCAGACTTGACATGTTAAAAGGAGGGTGATGCTTGAAGATCATTGTTCTTCCGTTGTTAACCATGGTGACCTGCAAAGAAAACGCGTGCAGCCATCATTGCGTTGCATAAAATATGGCTTCACAGGCAAGGATATTGTGGCTACTAAGATTGCACCTAAATCAACAATTTATAGGTTCATCAAGAACTTCAAGGAAAGAGGTTCAATTCTTGTAAATAAGGCTTCAGGGCGTCCAAAAAAGTCCAGCAAGCGCCAGGATCGTCTCCTAAAGAGGATTCCGCTGCGGGATCGGAGTGCCACCAGTGCAGAGCTTGCTCAGGAATGGCAGCAGGCAGGTGTGAGCACATCTGCACGCACAGTGAGGCGAAGACTTTTGAAGATGGCCTAGTGTCAAGAAGGGCAGCAAAAGAAGCCACTTCTCTTCAAAAAAAAAAAAAAAATCAGGGACAGATTGATCTTCTGCAGAAAATATAGTGAATGGACTGCTGAGGACTGGGGCAAAGTCATATTCTCCGATGAAGCCCCTTTCTTTCCGATTGTTTGGGGCATCTGGAAAAAAAGCTTGTCCGGAGAAGAAAAAGGTGAGCGCTACCATCAGTCCTGTGTCATGCCAACAGTAAAGCATCCTGACACCATTCATGTGTGGGGTTGCTTCTCATCCAAGGGAGTGGGCTCACTCACAATTCTGCCCAAAAACACAGCCATGAATAAAGAATGGTACCAAAACACCCTCCAACAGCAACCTTCTTCCAACAATCCAACAACAGTTTGGTGAAGAACAATGCACTTTCCAGCACGATGGAGCACCGTGCCATAAGACAAAAGTGATAACTAAGTGGCTCGGTGACCAGAATGTTGAAATTTTGGGTCCATGGCCTGGAAAACTCCCCAGAGCTTAATCCCATTGAGAACTTGTGGTCAATCCTCAAGAGGCGGGTGGACAAACAAAAACCCACTAATACTAACCAAGAAGTTATTATGAAAGAATGGGTTGCTATCAGTCAGGATTTGGCCCAGAAGTTGATTGAGAGCATGCCCAGTCGAATTGCAGAGGTCCTGAAAAAGAAGGGCCAATGTAATTGTCGATAAAAGCCTTTGAAACGTATTAAGTGCTTGTAATTATATTTCAGTACATCACAGAAACTGTACTGTACTGTACAGTCCCGTCTCACTTTAGATCCTGAAAACAGGATATAATCACTGTGACAAATCCGATGATGTTGAAATCGGCAGCAAAAACAATGCAGACAGCAAAAGGAACATCCGCACAGAGGTTTAGATGAACCCAGAGCCCACTGTAACGTCCCCTTGCATGTTGGCCCGCACCTTAAATATAAAACGAAACAAAAAATAAATTTGGCCAGCCCGGCTACTAGCAATCATGTTCGTCAACGGTTAAAACATACCTGTAGTGCGATCCACACGGCACCAAAACTGCTGTGTACTAAACACGCATCAAATCGACGGCATCCCACAAAGTTCCCCTGTCCAACCTTTAACAAGAAAACCCATGTAATCCCTGTGAGACAAGCCCACAAGCAAAATCATACTACAGTCAACTGCCAACAGCTCTTACCGTACAAACATTCACACAGCGCGTCCCGCCGGAAACACGGTGTCTCGCTCAAATGACGCAGACAGAACACACACCCATAGTGACACCCCTATATACGGAAGGGACGCAATTAAAGGGCACTCCCCCTACATATTAAATAACCCAACAGAAATAAACAGTACTGCTACAGTCTACCCCCCCCTTGTCATCATCATCCCGACGGTGAAACATCTAAAGGGTATTACCCCACAAGACCCTAATTCCAGGGCCTAAACAAAACAGTGACGGTATTAACACCACATACCGGAGGGTCCGGAGTACCCACCACTCCGGGCACAGTCCTCCGCAATAAATGAACAACATAATAATGACCAACCACCACTACCCCCCCGCGTCCTCCGTCCATCAAACAAAAAACAAACAGACCTTCCTAAGGAAGCCTCTGGCCTCTGCTATAGGCACTACCTCCAGGTTAGTCACATGAGAAGCAGTGGCAAGTTCTTCTGATGGAAGCATACCTCCTTTCACAAGCCAACAAAGGGGCCCTAGATGCAACATAGGCCATATCCCCATCTTCCCCTTTTCCCCCGGCCTCCAAGGGCACAGGTGACAGCCAGACTCTCGGGGAGACCAACCAATGGTGCCTCCCCCTGGACTCGAGGCTTCAATGCAGAATGATGGACATTCCGAACCAGACTCAGGTCTCTTACCGGGGCCACTGTATACACTGAACCGCCAGCCCGAGGAGCTCTGACTACCCCATAAACAGTTCTCGAGCTGACCCCATAGTCTCGCAGGTAGACCAACTGGCCCTTGCCCAATGGCAGTTCCTTCACCTGCTGATCGTGTCCTGCCTTACGGCGGCTTGCCACAACCTGCAGCTGTTCTCGAGCACCCTCCATGGCAACATGTAGCTGCGCCTGGTGCTCCTCCATCCACCTGTGTACTCGGCCTGCCACAGGTTCTCTACTTTAGATCTGGCCAGTGAGTACAACCAAGTCCCTGTCTCTGAATCCGATCGTCAGGCCATATACTAACTACTGATTGTTTGGTTATCTTTTGTTAAATATATGATTTCGTTAAATAAAACTTCTCTTTTTCCTACTTGCCCACCTGTGTTGCCTATCGTTAATGTTGCAACTACGAGCCGGTTGTAACAGAGACAGAAAAGCTGCGTCTCATATCACCCCCAACCAGCCGAGGAAAAATGGTTACATGTTCAATGTTGTTGCTATCATAAGTACAAAATAATTCAATCATCTCATTTACAGGAACTTGCTTCATCAGGGGTATAATCAGCTTGGTTCTTAATTTGAGCTTGCTTCGTTTAGGTCAGGCACTTTGCTGCCTGCCAGTCAGAGTCATTTAGTAGTAGTAGATTGTATATACGTACATGAAAAAGTTCATTTCTACTTACCCAATTTCTAATATCCACAGACATGGAAGGCCAGTAAAATCACTTGTGCCGCTTTTCCACTGCATGGTACGGTTCACTATGGTTCACTTTTGGGGGGTTTTCCACCGGGTACAGTACCTGGTACTTTTTTAGTACTACCTCGGTTGAGGTTCCAAGTGAACCATTACCATTACCAAAACGTGACATGTAATCTCTGTTGATCACTGATTGGTAGGAGAGAATCGTCACTACCTGCGTTACTGAACTTGCGACACAAACACAAAAGAACCGCTAGATTTAAATCAGCGCAGCCAGTGAAGGATCTAACGCAACTGTTTTACACGAGCGCACCTTTTTTAACAACCAAAAAGTGGCTGTTTCATTGTCTGTTGAGGAAGTACAGACATTCCTCCATTGATAGTAGAGAACCAGATGTTACACGCTCATTCTTTAATGTACTATAACCTCCACCATTATGTGGAAACACCATTTCGCAATAGTTTTTTATAGACATTTATAAAATATCACTTAAGTTTTACGCAAATTTGTACTGGAAATGTACCTTTTGTTTAATTTGTTGCTACTTGTTAACAATACTTAACTGATGAAAAGTAATCCAGCAAAAAATTAGCTGTTAATGGTTGTGAAAACATTAAGAAGTTTTAATTAACCAGATGTAATTGCAAAAGACGTTGTGTTATTGTAAAGTTTTACATCAACACTCAAACTTCAGAAGGGCTTCAGAAAGACACTTCAATAATCCAAGAGAAATAACCAAGGTAAAATACACATCCACGAGTATGAATGCAAACAAGACCAGACAGTGGAATAAAGGAAACTCGCAGCATAAATACACAGGGAGAGTAATCAGGGAGGTATGAGGGACTTCTTAACAGATGAGGAAACTATGTAGGAAATTAGGCAGATGGGAACGGAGTAAACACAGAAGAATATACAGTTTACAGCATCATCCAGCCCAATGTCAACCCAAGGAATCTCAGTCATGTATCCATCCAGAGACAAAATCAACTGCAAATATAAGAATGCATTAAATCTCTCAAGATCTCACCAGCATTACCAGCTTAACTAACAAACCAGTTTGGCTTTCTTTCATATGTCTACAAAGGTTCTTCTTGAGAATTAACAGAAACATTACAGAACTGGCATTTCTTAGTGGTTGATGCATGAGACAGGATTGCTGGTAAACAGGCACTTGCTGGTAAAAATACTGACAAAGAACAACTTTGCTGGATTAAAGTACATAATTTATGAAACAATGTCACTAAAAGCATTGTTATACCACTAAAATCCATCAAAATGTATTTACATTACTCTCCAAACACCATCAATTATTCTAAGAGCATCTGCAGACTCTACATGGGTGTTACCATACAAAAGATGATATATAAATACATATATAAATGAAGGATATCTTTTTTGACAGCAAAGGCAGATCTCCTGAGCCCTGAAGTGATTACAGACAGTTACATGTGCATGTGTGAGGGTTTGTAAGGCTATAATTAATTGGCTTAATACAGAAACCTTTTAGTCACATATCTTCTTGTCATCCAGATTTGCAGGATGGAGTTTACCATACTTGAATTTATGGAATGGGAGTGAAAAGGGTGCAAAGTGTAGTACTGCACATTAAAAGGATAGTTCATCCAAAAATGAAAATTCTGTCATCATTTATTCACCCTTTAAAAGTTCATTTCTTCTGCTGAACACAAATGAAAATAATTTTGAAGAAATATTTCCAAGAAATAGTCAATGGGGACCAGAAACTGTTTGATTGCCCACATTATTCAAAATATCTTCATTTGCGTTCAGCAGAATAAAAATGTTGGGGCATTTTGTAAAATGCAATAAAAACAAGAACCTGTGTTTTTTTTTGTTTTTTTTTTAAATATATCTTTAACCTTTATTTTACTGACAGAACTACGAAGAAAAAAAGTTGGGACAGAAGCAAAATAAAAGTTATGTGATTATAGAATATCCTAGTTAAACTGTTTTAAGACATTTGACAATAAGCAGATGAACTGGTAATATGAGGGAATTACACTGAACCAAAATTATAAACGCAACACTTGTTTTGGCCCCGATTTTTCATGAGCTGAACTCAAAGATCTAAGACTTTTTCTATGTACACAAAAGGCCTATTTCTCTCAAGTATTGTTCACAAATCTGTCTAAATCTGTGTTAGTGAGCACTTCTCCTTTGCTGAGATAATCCATCCACCTCACAGGTGTGGCATATCAAGATGCTAATTAGACAGCATGATTATTGCATAGGTGTGCCTTAGGCTGGGCAAAATAAAAGGCCACTCTAAAATGTGCAGTTTTATCACAGCACAATGCCACAGAGGTCGCAAGTTTTGAGGGAGCGTGCAATTGGTATGCTGACTGCAGGAATGTCCACCAGAGCTGTTGCCCGTGAATTGAATGTTCATTTCTCTACCATAAGCCGTCTTTAAAGGCGTTTCAGAGAATTTGGCAGTACATCCTACCGGCCTTACAACCGCAGACCACGTGTAACTACACCAGCCCAGATGTGTTGCACTGCGTGAGGCAAATGGTGGTCACACCAGATACTGACTGGTTTTCAGACCCCCTCGGACCCCCAATACAGTAAAACTGCACATTTTAGAGTGGCCTTTTATTGTGGCCAGCCTAAGGCACACCTGTGCAATAATCATGCTTAGATCTTTGAGTTCGGCTCATGAAAAATGGAGGCAAAAACAAAAGTGTTGCGTTTATAATTTTGTTAAGTGTATGATTGGGTATAAACAGGCATCCACAAAAGTCCCAGTCTTTTCAAGCAAAGATAGGTTGTGGATTACCTCTTTCCGACAAACGTAATGTAATAATTATCAAAACATTCAAAATTAACACTTCTCAACGCAAGACTTCAAAGAATATAAATCTTTCACCATCTACCGTACATAATACGGTACATAATGGGGGGAGATGTGGCCTAATGGTTAGAGAGTAACTGGTTAGACTTGTAACCCGAAGGTTGTGGGTTCGAGTCTTAGGTCCGGCAGGGATTCATGAGATGTTACTAATGTACAGTGCTCTCTTCCATCCTCCATACCACGACTGAGGACTGAGGTGAGAAATCTGTTTGAGCCATGAGATGTTACTGCATGAGAAACCATCATCAACCAAATATAAACATCTTCTCACCAGTGACTGTTCATGATTAGTTTTGTTGTGAAGCTCCTTCTACACAGTTAGCAGGTGTGTGGCTTCTCTCTGTTGTGAATTCTCTTGTGCCTGTTAAAGCTTCCATGCCGAGTGAAACGGATTCCACACTGAAGGCATGAGTAAGGCTTCTCGCCAGTGTGGACGCTCATGTGGCTTTTAAGGGTTCCTTTTACTGAAAAACATTTTCCACACTGTTGACAGGTGAAAGGCTTCTCTCCAGTGTGAATCCTCATGTGGACTTTAAGGTTTCCATGTTCAATGAAATATTTTCCACACTGTTGGCAAACGAAAGGCTTCTCTCCATCATGAATCCTCATGTGGACTTTAAGGTTTCCATGTTGAGTGAAACTCTTTCCACACTGTTGGCAGGTAAAAGGCTTCTCTCCTGTGTGAATTCTTATGTGGGCTTTAAGAGTTTGTCTGTGTGTAAAGCTCCTTCCACATTGAGGGCAGGTGTAAGACTGCTCTCCAGTGTGGATTCTCATGTGGCTTTTAAGGCCTCCTCTTCGAATGAAACTACTTCCACACAGTGCACAGGTGTAAGGCCTCTCTCCAGCGTGAATTTTCATGTGCCTGGTTAGGCTTTCTTTTCGACTGAAAGTATATCCACACAGTTTGCAGATGTAAGGCCTCTCTCCAGTGTGAATCCTCATGTGGATTTTAAGGATTCCTTGTTGATCGAAACTCTGTCCACACTCTTGGCAGGTGAAATTGTTTCTAGTTCCAGTCTTTTGAGCTTTTTTTTGTGAGCGAGTCTTTCCAGTCTGTGGGCAACTAAATGATGTTTGTCCAGTTATGAAATCATGTTTCTTATACTGATCTGTATCTTGCATTACATTTAGTTCTTCATTTTCCTCTTTCAGCGGCATCATGTCTAGGATGAAAAGAGACAGATGCAAGTTAACCCTTGTTTAAAAGCAGTAAGCAACAATAGCTGAACCTGCCATAAATGTCTAAAACTGG
Source organism: Cyprinus carpio (assembly GCF_018340385.1). Lineage (NCBI taxonomy): Eukaryota > Metazoa > Chordata > Actinopteri > Cypriniformes > Cyprinidae > Cyprinus > Cyprinus carpio. The sequence goes on along the minus strand of NC_056575.1, from coordinate 32,494,422 downwards.
GGTGTCAAACTCAGCTTTTGCAGTCCTGCGTAGTTTAACTTCAACCTTACCAAAACCCACACCACCTACTGTACCTTTCGTTTTCAAGTAATGAAAACCTTAATTCAGGTGTGTTCAGTTAGAGTAAAAACTAAACTCTGTAGGGCTGCGAGTTTGACATTCCTGGTCTAAAACGTTAAAAGAATATTTTCCTTTCTACGAGGTTCAGTTTTGCAGAGAAACTGTATTTGTGAACAATATCAGTCAGGATTTAAGCCCAATTTTAACATGGAAACTTTGCTCTCTCCTAGAGCTGTAATATCTTTAAAAACATAGACCACAGAATTCACTTTGATAGTTTGAGAATTGTGTAAGCACTTATGGACAAGAGTTAAGATTTATTTCTTATCTCTTTGACTGCTACCACTTTGTTAAAAAAAAAAAACCATCTCATCAGAAATAAGTATGGAGTGCCACAGGGCTCAGTATTAGGTCTTCTGTTTCTCATGTATATATAGGTCCTTTGAGAGACATTATCATTAGATTTCACTATCATGCCAGTAACACACAGTTTTAGTATTTCTTCACAACCTGAAGAAACAACACAGTTCTCCAAGTTAACAGGTGTATTGAAAATATAAAATGTGGGATGGCTAGTAATTTACTTGCAATTAATTATTTCTTAATTTTCAATTCTGGTTTTGTAGAACAGCCTTCTTGCGTGCTAGAAGTGCTGCAGGGTCAACAAATAAGTCCTAGTTTGTTTAAAATACAGTGGCTAAAGAGCTTATGACACACTGGGCCTCATTTACGAAATGAACATACGATCAAATCTCACGTCTGGTCTTAGATCGTGTACACAAGGTTTTTTTACCCTGAACTTGTGTTCAGCATATAAATCTGGTGGAGAATTGTAGAATGACAGCATTTTGTTCATTTAGGTTATTTTCCTGACCAACAACCAAAACTCATTAGTCAATCACTGACCAGTAAGATTAGAATGACTTTTTTTTTTTTCGTTTTATTCAGGGCTTTAGTTTTATATGCATGAATAGCATAAATAGCAGACCATGAGGATACACACATCGTCACATCACACACCTGCAGACCTTCTGTGAATGGAGAAAAAAACAACAATTAATTCTATAAAAGGAATAAAATAAATAGAACCACACAAAATACGGAACAGGCTATAACATATTTAACAGATTAACAAAAGGGGGGAAAAAACTATGTATAGGCTATGCTCGTTTTTGTGCCATTCTTAATGCATTTTATTTCTTTTCTTTATATCTTCATTTGATTTAATCCATCTGATCGCACAGGTGCTTCACGCACACACAAACAACACTAGTGATAGCCAGAGTTAGGTATAATGCGTTACACAGTAAAGGCTGATTCATACTTCTGCTTCGGACCTTTGCCGTAGCCTTTACGCCGTAGGCTATGCATCAGTTTTCATTTATACTTCTGTCCAGTACACATGCAAACCGCTAGTCTGCATGTGTCCACGATAGGGTTGTGCCAATAGACGTAGTATCGTGTATCGACGATAGCAGATGTCTCTGTCGATCGTCAAGATGATATTAGGCTCATTCTCCTATTAATGTATTAAATTATACTAATTTTTTTTTTTTTTTTTTTTGGCGGCCTATTATAATTCGGCTGTCAAACTGCCCAGCTATTTCACTTCAGCACCGCATTTCACACACACACACGCGCAAATGAGGATCAGAGCCTGTAGCCGGTGAAGAAGTCTCCAACCACAAAGACGTACATCGTCTGCAGATATAAGGTATTTCATTGCACTTTAACAAGTAATCTGAACGGCCTATATATGTACAATATTTTAAACGAGCCATCACTAACTGAGTTTAATGCCACAGTTATGTTAGAACGCATCTCATTCTTGTTTCTGTGGCAGTGCGTTGGGCTCGTCATGGGGTGCTGTATGACTGATGCATCCATTCAATTGAACTTTACTCCAAATATATGAACTTACCTGTTTTAAATACTTTATATTTAACGTGTTCATTTATGTCCAATATTAGTGTTAAACTGTTGGACTTTAAATGAAATCTACTATTGATTTTCACCGTTGACCGATTTTGCAGAACATTTAGACTGATAACAAATGCGGCAAATTTGTCACAGGACACGCGGTATGACAGTTGCGTCCGACTATATATGAACTAGCTGTTTTAAATACAGTATTTTTATATTTAATGTTAGTTTATCAGTATGTTTGAAAGTATTTTTTTTTTTTTTGATTATTGGTGGATTTCCATAGGCTCTCTTTCGCGCACCTGCGCGGTTTAAAACACCAAAATAGTTCACGTGCTGACAATATGACGATTTGAAAAATTAACACATATCCCCAAAACAAGTAAACGCACACATACCAAATAAAAAAACAAAAAACTAACAATAAGAAAAAACAACTCCAATAAACATTAAAGCAATGAGATGGCGGCAATGGTGTAACCTGCAGTAACCACGACAAAAGCCGAAGAAAAAGTGGCTCTTCGGAGATCACGGCAGATCAACATTGTTTGTCGTGGGCAACTACTGATGTATAAACAACAATGGAACAAGAGAAGATGGCATTCTTTTCATCTCCACAAGGACTTGTATCACGTCAGATCAACATTGTTTGTCATGGGCAACTACTGATGTATAATACTATGTAGTATAATAAATGATAAGACACTTGCTCTTTGCTTTGTTTTATTTTATAGTAACATGATTTATATTAAAATGACCAATCACAATATATTGAAGTGCACATAAACACACCAAAAACTCAAGTACATACGGAAGGAGAGGTTCTAGCAGGCCAATCACAGCGCTTGCTGTCCGCGTAGAATTGACGCACTTGGTTACTGAAGCCCTGCGACTGCCAAGAAAAGCTTCCAAATCCTCAGTACTCATCTTGCTGGATCTGTCTGCTGCTTTTGACACCGTTAATCACCAGATTCTCCTGTCCACCCTCAGAAAGATGGGCCTCTATGGAACTGCACTCCTGTGGTTTAAGTCCTACCTGTCTGATAGATCCTTCAGGGTGTCTTGGAGGGGTGAAGTTTCTAAGTCACAACAACTTGCTACTGGGGTTCCTCAAGGCTCAGTACTTGGACCACTTCTCTTCTCCATCTACATGATGTCATTAGGATCAGTCATTCAGAAGCATGGCTTTTTCCAATCACTGCTACGCTGATGACACTCAACTCTACTTCTCATTCCCTCCAGATGACCTGACGGTAGCTGCTCGCATTGAAGCCTGTCTGACACATCTCTAGCTGGATGAAGGACCATCACCTTCAGCTCAACCTTACTAAGACTGAACTGCTGGTGGTTCCAGCTAACCCATCGTTTCATCACAAATACTCTATACAGCTGGGGTTCGTCAACCATAAACTCCTTCCAGGACAGCCAGAAACCTAGGAGTTGTGATGGATCATCAGTTAAGCTTCACAGACCATATTGCTACAACGACCCGGTCCTGCAGATTTGCCTTATACAACATTAGGAAGATTAGACCCTTCCTGTCAGAGCAAGCCACCCAACTTCTCGTCCAAGCACTTGTTCTCTCCAGACTGGACTATTGTAATGCTCTCCTGGCAGGCCTTCCTGCATGTTACTATCAAGCCTCTACAACTGATCCAGAATGCAGCAGCGAGGGTTGTCTTCAATGAGCCCAAAACAGCTCATGTTACTCCTCTCCTCATCAGGTTACACTGGCTACCAGTAGCCGCTCGCATCAAATTCAAGGTACTGATGCTTGCCTACAAGACGACCACTGACACGGCACCAACATACCTAAGCTCACTAGTTCAATCTTATGTGCCCTCCAGAAGTTTGCGCCTCCTCCCATCCATTCTGCTGGCTAACGTTCAGTCACTGGACAACAAACTCTGCGAACTGCGGGCACGTATCTCATACCAATGAGAAACAAGGGACTGCTGCATTATTTGCCTCACAGAAACCTGGATGTCTGCAGTGGTTCCAGACTCAGCCATCGAGCTTACGGGGTTCTACGTGCACCGCTCGGACAGAACGAAAGAGCTCACAGGGAAAAGCAGAGGTGGGGGAGTTTGTTTCTTTATCAACAAATCGTGGTGTGATGAAAGGAACCCTCAGCCCGCTCCTGTACTCCCTGTACACACATGACTGTACAGCCACACACAGCTCCAACGTCATCATCAAATTCACTGATGACACAACGATGATAGGCCTGATCTCCCACAACGATGAGACGGCCTACAGAGAGGAGGTGAGCACCCTGACTAAATGGTGTCAGGAGAACCACCTCTCACTCGACATCGACAAGACCAAGGAGCTGGTGGTGGATTTCAGGAGACAGAGCAGAGAACACACATCACCATCAACAAGAAACCTGTGGAGCGGGTAAACAGCTTCAAGTTCCTCGGTGTTAACATCAGTGAGGATCTCACCTGATCTACACACACTGATGCAGTGCTGAAGAAGGCACATCAACGCCTCTTTTTCCTGAGACGGCTGATGAAGTTTGGAATGAGCCCCAGCATCCTCAGATCATTCTACACTTGCACTATAGAGAGCATCCTGACAGGCTGCATCACTGCCTGGTTTTGAAAACAGCACCGCTGGCAACCGCAAAGCTCTGAAAAGGGTCGTGCGAACTGCCAGCCACATTGTTGGAGGTGAGCTTCCCTCCCTCCAGGACATCTACACCAGGCGGTGTATAAGGAAATCCCGGAGGATCATCAATGACTCCAGCCATCCTTCCCACAGACTGCTCCCTCTGCTGGCCCTCAGGAAGACGTCTCCGCAGCATCCGATCCCGCACTAGCCGACTGAGGGATAGCTTTTTCCCTCAGGCTATCCGACTTATGAACAGTCTGAACTAATACACCCTACAGCATACTCCACAATAAGGTATGCCACACACTGCACTTTAACTTTAACAGTTCAACACCGAACTATTAATACAATAATCTACCTGCTACCACTGGATTCCATCCAATGCACATCAATAACATTCTGTATCCAGCCCACGTACACTCTGTTGCACCTTAGCATATTCTCAAGCGTATATATGTCTACATAATGTAAAACATATTCAAAAACATCACTCATTTCTGTAGAGCTGGACATTTTAATCAGGATCAGATGAGTGAGTTCAGCTTTGTGAATGAAAACCAACCTGTGTGTGTCTCAGTATCTTCATATTTGACTCTGAATGTGTCTTCAATCTTCATCTCTTCTCTCTCCTCTTTAATAAACTCCATCTTTATAACAGTGTGTGTCTCAGTCTCTTCAACAGGAGCCTCTCTGTGTTTAAGATCAATAATAAAAACACACTGAGGCATTCGTGCTTTACATTGTGTATACTGATTTTCAGAATAGTTTAAGAGATTAAACTCTCATGAGGATAAGTGCTATGGCTTGTAAAGGCTGTGTTCACACGTGTGTGTGTGTGTGTGTGTGTGTGTGTGTGTTGTGTCGTCACAGCGTGCGCTGATTCGAGTCACTGAATCACTTCACGAAGCGACTGACTCACTGACTCGCGCTTTAGAAAAGTTCAGATGCACTGAATGATTTATATCTATTCAAAACCTTTAAATGCTTTAAAGGCACAAACCTTTCTTCCTCCGAATCACATCAGATGCGGGAGCGCGGCGCAGCCCTGTGACGTCACACCACACAACCAAAATAAAAGTCCCGTTCACACGCTGATCTCTAAAATCTCTCTCTCTCTCTATATAACACAATACGAACAGCTACTATAAAAGTTATAATAGTACAGTTATCAAGCAATACATGAAAAGTCCATGTATGAAAATTAGTGCTGGGCAATGATCAGTCGTGATTAATCGCATCCAAAATAAGTTTGTGTTTACATAATGTGTGTTTGTACGGTGTATAAATAAAATACAAACACATGCATGAGATATTTTGTGTTTAATAAAAGTTCTATGTTTCATAAATAGGCTAAAGTGAGTTTGACGCTGTATTTCGTTGTTGCATTCGCTGAATTGCCGCTAATTCGATTAATTGCGCATGGTGCTTTTTGTGAATTTTTATTTTAAATTTATTTATTTAATAATCATTGCACAGCACTTATTAAAATGCTTAGCTAACTTAGCTAGGACGATGGGAATGAGCATTTCTTTAGTATCTACCTTGGGTTTGTATCCATCACATGCATGAAATCGTTCACCTTTAGCTTATTTGTGTAATACTTTAATCACAAAAGAATCGCAAACAATCCTGAAAGATCCTTGCATTGCATTGTAATAGAGCTGGTCACAGTGCTGGGGAAAGTTACTTTTAAAAGCAATTCATGACAACATTGCATTACTCTTTAAAATATAAGCAATTTGAATAAATTAAAAATAATACATAATAATGAATAAAGTGTATTTAAATATGTATTTCACCTATAATAATTCTTCCCTTCTTCCCAGAATAAAACAGGACTTTTATTCTGGTTGGGCACCGTGACGTCACAAGGCTGCGGCGCGCTCGGTGTTTGTTATGATTCGACTTAAGAACGGTTTGGGTTTTAAGCGTTTAAATGAATGCAACACGTTCAAGCTATTTTACAGGTTTAGCAAACGATGTAAAGTGGCGTCGTTATTACTGAATGTAAGATTGTAATACTTTATCTAACGATGCGTCTCGTTTCGCTCGCTGTATCGTCGGTCAGTTTATACACTCAGTCACTGGCAAAGCTGAATGAGACGCTCCCAGAGGCTTAGTGTGCAGTTATTTATTTTTCTGCTAATTATTCTCTTAAACACACAGAGATCCACGTGACACTCTATTATGAAGATGTCGTGTATTAAAGCGGAGAGTGAAGACATAAGGATTGAGGAAGTGTTCAGTCTGAAACGTGAAGAGACTGAGGAAGATACAGGTTGGTTTTCACTCACTCATTCGATCCTTATTAACCCCTTAACTGTCACCCCCCATTTATTTTTAAAAATAGGCATTAAAGTGCACTATCCAAACTTAAATTGTTGTATTTTATGAACACTTTGGAATATAGACCTAAGGTTGGTCTCTTTTTAAAGAAGAAAATTAGCAGATTTTGGCAAAAGTAGAATTTTTTCAAAAAATTTAAAGTTTCAAAAAGTTATAGAAGTTTAAATGTACTGTAAATAAAATGCGCTATATTCATTTTATTTTATTTTATTTTATTTATTATAAATATTTTACATAACAGGTTTTACTCTAAAATTGGTATAAAATTAAAGCCTTGTGCCTAAATAAGTTATGTTCCAAATTTGAAGTTGATATGAAAAAAATTGAGGTTCCTGTGAGATTTTATTTAGGATGTCATACCACAAACAGCCACCGGGAGCCATCAAAACTCCTGTGAATTTTGTTTAATGAATTTTTCCCTAGATTTCTCTGTCAATTTTACTTCAATACTCAAAATAACCACCAGATATGGAATCCTGAGACTCAGACCTTTCCAATGATATGTTTGTTGCCAAGATTATAAAAAGTTTTGATTCTAAAAGACCGTAATGCTTTTTGTAATATGACACTTGACACCGCCCACTAAGGGGGAGGAGACCGCCATAAGATTTTAAAATACGATTTCCATGGTAACACAATGTCCGATTTCAAAATGGTTTTCACAGGATGAATCTTGGGCTTCTAAGCTTTCAAATGATATATAATTTATGATGATTACCAAAAGATTTTATAGAGTAAAAGGACAACAACAAAAAAAAAAAGAGCGCCAAGCGTCCCACAGGTGGGACGGTGACAGTTAAGGGGTTAAAAAGTCCAGCGATACAGTTACGTAAATGTAATATGTTTTTATTATTTTCTTGCGTGGCTGGATGGACAATAAACACTTTATTTCCATTCGCCGAAATAAAAACAAAGGCGGTGAAATGCAGTTGCCATTAACACTTGCTGTAAAGCATGAGTGACTGATCGATTTGTCCAGAAAGAATGATTAATTCTCACTTCAGAGCTTTTTTTTGTATGTTGTCATACTGTATAGGTCTGCGTATACAAGACAAACTGCAACCCGGATGGCTTTCACATGGTGATCTGATGATTTTATATTGTGATCAATCTACTTTTCAAGCGGTTTGTAGATATCATGATCTTTTATTTCCTCATAATAATGTTAAAACCACAGCAGTGACTGGCCAAATTAAATCACACATCTTTAATGTATGGTGACATATTTGAGAAACAGTTCAACATGAGCTAGCAGTAGGGCTGTATGATGAATCAAAGTTTAGAAATTACTTCAGCAATATCATATTTGATATTTTTAATACACTCTGTTAACTTGGAAATCTCTGTTTCTTCAAGCTGAGAGGAAATCCAAACCTGTGTGTCACTGGTGTAACAGTAATATCTAATTATAATAGCCGTGTTTCCACTGTCGGGCCAAAAGCGGGCGTGCTAGTGCGTGCCAGGGCCAGTCACGTTTCCACTGTCACTTCCGGGGCTTGATCGTGCCTCGTCGGGGCTTCCTCGGGGTCAACGGCCAGGGTTTTTTTGGCCCGACAAAAACCTTGGGCCAAAGTGGGCCAGCTGGGGCTAGAGGAGTGGTTATGAACAAAGGCCGAGTTTCTCCGCGTCTGGAGAGTGTCAGCGCCGTTCATTTCATAAAGATAACAGCTATAACACCAGCATTAAACACTTTTTAAAATAAGCTGAGCTCAAAACTCACTTTCAGTCAGCAGCGAGTGTTTGAAATAACTCGATCCAATGTGGATTATAATCACCATAAAAGGCAGAAATATTTACAAGCGATGCAAAAGACTATGCACGCTAGGTATTAACGTTACTATAGTAAACATGGTAAATGCGACCGTTTGAAGAAATCATAAAAATACAAATTCTCTATCACAATCATGTATTTATTTAGTAACATATTTTATCTGTCATAAGTCTCGTCTCGAGAGTTTAGTTCCGCGTAGCCTATGTCATAAAAATATAACAATGTTTTTTGTTCAGGAACTTTTATAAAAATATAGAAATGATTAGTCTTTCTAAATGTGATGTATATAGGCTATTGTGACTACAAATAAACAGAAACAGACTCGACTGAATAAGCAGGCTATGTTCATAAGGCTTTATTTCTGTGTGACTAATTTTCAATCCTGATAAATGAATTCATTATGATTAATGTATCACTTATTATAGTAAAACATTCGATGCTTTTGTATTTAAATATTTAACAAAGCATGCAAACAAAAGGCCGCTGTTATCGTGTTCGTTTTTGTGATAGCGCTAGTTCCAGCGATTTATTTCTTAGTTTTCTGATAACTTCTCTTTGTTGGTGAAATGATGGGGTTGTGTGACGTTGTTCCTGAGAGGTGTGTAAAGGGTGGCTTTTAGTGACGCGCAGCGGAGCTTCTGGCCCAACGGTGGAAACACAGCACTATTTTGGCCTCGGTGCTACAGGTCCGAGGCTAATAGCCCCACCCGGCCCGTTTTAAGCCCTGGCTCGCACTGGCCCAACAGAGGAAAACCGGCTAATGTCTCTGAGGGAAAACATATATAAGGAGAAAAGCAGAGGGCCCAATACCGAGCCTTGCGGCACTCCATATTTGTGTTTGATGACTCTCTTCATTTACACAAACAAAGTGGTCATAATCATATTAGGACATGAACCATATTGATTTCCTGTCCACAAATGCCTATGTAGCTCTCAAGATATCCATGAGAATGTTGTGATCTATGCATAGCTCTGGAAAAATATAACTTAAGTTAGCACAGTTTCTGTTTTACAGTGGGGCTTAGATCCTGACTGGTGTTGTTCACAAATACAATTTTTCATCATTGTTGAAAGGACGATATTTAAAAAAAATAAAATAAAAAACAAACATATATATATATATATATATATATATATATATATATATATATATATATATATATATATATATATATATTAGACCAGGGATGTCACAAACCTGCAGACTTTAGCTCCAACTCTAATCAAATCAAGGTCTTCCAAATTACTTGAAAACTACAAGCAGGTTGGATCTAAACTCAAAACTAAAAATGGCAGGGTCATCTTCAGGGTTTAACTTGTATTTGTCTCTTTTCATTCTAGAACCGATGGTGCTGATAGAGGAGAGTAAAGATCGGTATAAGAATCATGAATTCAGTACTGAAGAAAAATCTTTTAGTTGTTCACAGACTGAGACTTCCTCACAAAAAAAACCTAAAAGGGACTCGGATTAGAAAACGCGTGATCTGCTCAGAGTGTGGAAAGTGGATAAGCAATCAGAGAAACCTTACCGTCCACATGAGGACTCACACTGGAGAGAAGCCTTTCACCTGCCCTCAGTGTGGAAACCGGTTCAGTCAGCAGGGAAGCTTTGATAGACACATGAGAGTTCACAGCGGAGAGAAGCCTTACAGCTGTGAACTGTGTGGAAAGAGCTTCACTGCACAGATCAACCTTGACTACCACATGAACAGTCACACTGGTGAAAAGCCGTTTTCATGCGATCAGTGTGGAAAGCGCTTCAGACATAAAGCAACCGTTAAAAATCACAAGAAGATTCATTCGAGACAGGAGCGTTTTTATAGTGGTCAGTGTGGACTGAGTTTCACAGACGCAAGTCACCTTAAGAGTCACGTAACAACTCACGCTGGAGAGAAGCCGAACATGTGCGATCACTGTGGAAAGGGTTTCGTAAACAAAAAGGACTCTCAAGGTTCACATGATAATTCACACAGGAGAGAGGCCTTTCGCCTGCCTCGAGTGTGGACAGAGATTCAAACTGAAAGCCTCCCTTCAGACTCACATGAGCGTTCACAGTGAAGAAAGGGCCTTTCACCTGCCCAATGTGTGGAAAGAGATGCAAACTCAAGGGAAACCTTAGGCTGCACATGAGGCTTCACACTGGAGAGAAGCCTTAAATGTGTATCCAGTGCGAAAGTATTTAGAGCTGCATCCATGTTTCCTCTTCTTCATTTGCACATTTTGACTGTCACCATCTATTTCATGCACAAAACATGGATAGACTAAAATAGGTAAACGTCAATATATAAATAAAATGTGTGGGCCAGGTGGGGCCCCAGTGGGCAAACTCTCAGCAACTCTTGGCTGTTACAGTTTTTCTCTTTGTTTTGGAAGTGTTCTTGTCCAGGTACAGTACTGATTGGCTCCTGTCCTGATCCACCCTGCTTTGACTCTCTCATTTCATGCATCCTTCACCCCTAGACAGGGTGTATCATGGACTTTCTGTGGGCCAAATCTGTGGGATGTGGGCACATTTTGGGCTGACTGTGGGTCCTAGTGTGGGCCATTCTTTAGTCTTTCTTTGTACATGCAGAATACCACTTATTTACTATGCATATATGCAGAATAGTTGCACTTCACATTTAGGCATAAACTCATAGTCATAGAAAGGATAAAATACATTAGTTATTCCCATTGCTTGGCACATTTTTCAAAACAATCTTAACATCCTAAAAACTGCAGTTGTCAGAACTGGGACATCTGAACTCTTGCGTGTCTGCTCAATGGAGTAACTCACCCAAAACATTTCATTCATGCTTCAAAACATAGTTACTGTGTCAGTGACTTGGCCAGTGCCACCAAATAAAGTGTTTTTGTCATCGTGTGAGCCACACTAGTCAAAATGGTTAGATTTTTTTGTTCACCATGGAAGTATTTGTTATATGCAAATTTAATTTTAGTTAATTTCGTGTTATATGCAATTTCATTTCATATTTATTAAATGCAATTTTTCCTACTTATTTTGTTGACAGACTGCTTATTATACTATCCAAGAATGTTAGTTTTGTCTGTATCACACTGAGCATTTTAAAATGAATGTCAAAAATGTGATTGTGCTGGGCAAACTCCAAACAAGTTTGTGATTCCCATTTCATTACCGTGGCAAGCCATTTGCCAACTTAGTGATTAAATCGGTCAGATGCAGCGGCCGTTATAGAGCCGACACTGCCGCATCCGAGCCAGAATTGACCCGACACTGAAGTGCACAGCACGCCGGACGTGGCCCGGATTCATTTTTAATAACTACTTTACTGTTCACTAAGCTTTCATTTAAAATTGATCCGCAGCCAAATCGTTTACTTTCATTGTAATTATAAATATATAAACATCTCATTATGATGAATGCATTTTAAAAGTAAAGAACTCGCTTGATTAGGTTGGCATGAGAAAAATTTATTTACACAATTTATTTACAAAACTATGCAATTACAGCAAAAAGTTATATAGAAAGTTCATATATATATATAAAACATAACATTTAGCGAAATTACCCTTGCATTTATTTATACTTGAATACTAAAATTTAGCAAGTATAAACAATAAACACTCACAATAAAGACAATTTACAATAAGGTTTCATTTGTTAACATTACCTACCCAACATGCCAAATACTTAACATTAACCTTAGTTAACTGTGTTAATTATTATATTAACCTAGTTAATTTCAACATTTACTAATACATTGTTAAGAACAAAAGTTGTATCTGTTGACATTATTTAATGGATCAGAGCTAACATGAACTAACAAAGTTGTTTTTTTAACAGTATCAAAGATTAATGCAAATTGTAACAAATGTATTGCTCATTATGTAATGTTAATTTCAACATTTACTAACATTAACTAAAGATACCTTATTGTAAAGAGACACCAAAACTTAGTGTTTTAAAATTAAAAACATTTTGTACTTTTATTTAACTATTACCATGGATCATTTTTGAGTAAAACAATGGGTACATTTTCTTGGTTCTTGCCAATTTTCAAATCGCTCAGGATTTATGGTTGCTGTGGCGTAACATGTCCTTCCACTTCTTAATAATCCAGTGACATCTTTGTTTGGGATCTTTCATTTCTGCACCTGTAAAGTGCAAATAATATGCAAGTATCTATTAGTAAAGGTGTAACGTAATGCATCATTGTGAACTACATTAAATGTATGTTATAGCAATGTACCTGTTATTTGACAGACTATTTACTGCATTAACTGCAGTGACAGCACAATAAGTGTCTGTGCCCAGCATGATTAATATTTAGTGTGTAGCATGCAAATTAAACAGAGTTCACCTAAAAAAAGAAAATCATTTAGTCCCATACTGTCATACTGTCATACTGTCCATACCTGACAAACGTCTTGGGTTTGAATACCAGCATTCTTCAAAGTATCTTCTTTTGAGTTCTGCAGAGAAACAAATGTCAGAGGTTTGGTAAAATGTAAATGACAGAATTCTGGTTAAATATACATTGAAGTAAATTTAAAAAGACACATTCAGTAGATCCAAAGCTTGCTGTTGATCAGGTCTCTTCAGTTAATATTCCCCGCAGTTACTGCAGAAAATAACACGGTGAAATGGTCAATGCAGACATTTTACTTGAACTTACTTTCTTGTGTTGTAGTCACATGTGTTTTTGCAGAGATGAGCATCTGTACAAGTATAGTCTGCTTGTATTTAGCATATGTAAAAGCAGAACAGAGCTATTGCAGATGATCTCAGACAAACTGATGCATATATGACTGCAGTACATTCTCATAAAAATAACTCAAAGTAGATTATTTGAAAACATCGACCTTACACACTTAAACAAATCTTCACTCCAAATACTTTAAGAAATATGGAGGGAAAACAACGTTTGCATGTTGCAACTGCATTTACAAAAATAAGAATGTGGAAGCTAAAAATACAAACAAACCTTTCTCTTTGTATATGCTGGACTGCCATCATCCTCCTCCTCCTCATCTGTTTGTTGGCGGACTGTAGTGTTGCTTGTCAGTTTTCTGCAGCGTAAACACTCTAGACCACACAACAATACTTAGATCAAAGATGAAAAATATATTGTTTATTTATTTTTAACTTGCGTTTCGCACAATGCCGTGTTCGCTGCAGTCTCACGTTAGAATAGAACTAGTAAAATACTAAAAATAAATGCTCAACGATGCTTACCAGAAGTGTTTTATCGAAATGAGTCCATACATCCACATCTCTTGGTAAATAATCCACTGTTTTGTTTGCATTCACCCCACACAAACATGGCGGACAGCACTCACGAGCACAGGTACGAGACTCCGCCCACGCTGCGATCTCACCATCAATTTTTTTTTTATTAACAGAAATCAGTTCATCCTTCACAGCTCATCTGTTGAGTCAGGGAAATCAGTGGCTCCTTTGCTGCTCAGCGCATACACCTCTAAGCTGGACCTCTGGTGGTCAAATGACAAAATGGCTGTTTCCACACCCAAATCCTCAAGCTTGGACACCTTTACAATATATAGATAAACAAGACAACCACAAAAAAAAAACATACTGAAGAAACAACTCATAACAGTGTTGTCACACATGGCAAATAAGTGGTCAGGGACCACCAGGGTTATATTAACTACACATTAGTTGTGTTTACATAGAGTCCAATATCCAACTAATAATTTGACTCATAGCCATTTGTGACTACTAATGCCTCAACTGACCACCTTGATCTGAATAGACTAGCCCAGCCAGTAGGAATTTAGTTTGAGAGGGTGGTGTGAGCCTTTGACAATTTCTTCAGTGTAAGAATATTTGATGTTGATAGCCTTATAAACAAAAATCACTCAGCTATCTCTGTCACAATGTTCTGCTCACATTGTAATTGCTGTCGATCATCCTTGCATCTAATACTATAATAATACCACTAATGCCTAACAAATGAAGCCTCTTTCCAAACCTCTAACTTCAGCTTCTTTAAGTGCATTTTAATTCGGGCATCCCTCATCTCAGGGCTGAGGTCCTGTGCCTGCCCATGTGCCCTCAGGGCTGCTGCCTCTTGAAAGTATTTCTGCTCTTCATCTTCCTCCAGTGTGGCCCACCTGCCCTTAATATCATACATTGTGCCTGAGGAAAACACAGATGCACAGAAAACTTAACACTTTAGAGTCAGCATCTCTTTTTTAAAATAAATGCATACAACTACAATCTGTCCAACACACTGGTTTACTTGGGTTGTGAAACCCATTTCTCTGTAACAACTCTGTAAAAACAACAAAGTAGATGATGATTGTTTTCAATACACACATCAGTCTTACACTGGAAAACTCAACCACTACCAAATCAAAACCCTTGCAAACCCCTGATGTAAACATTGCATTATATACAACAACAAACCATTTAGTATAACAATTAAAAGCATCCGTTAAATATTTTTCCTCACGTTTGTTTCTGAGTAGGTCACTACAAAAAAGATTGTAAGACGACAGCTCTCTGATATTAACTTTGGCCTTTGATGGCCGGGGCTCAGACGAAGCTTTAGTCATTACTGATCCAGTTCTGAAAAAGAAAAACAAAAAATAATGAAAGAGTATTAAACCA
Organism: Cyprinus carpio; assembly: GCF_018340385.1. Classification (NCBI taxonomy): domain Eukaryota; kingdom Metazoa; phylum Chordata; class Actinopteri; order Cypriniformes; family Cyprinidae; genus Cyprinus; species Cyprinus carpio. The sequence goes on along the minus strand of NC_056575.1, from coordinate 32,479,111 downwards.
ATTAAACTGAATGTTAAAAAAAACACTTCATTTATACAAGCAGTACAGCAGGATGATATATTTATTTGACATGTTGATTTTGTTTATGGGGGTTAGAGATTTGGACTTGTAACCAGAAGGTCGCAGGTTCGAGTCTCAAGAACAATTACCTTCCTTGAGTAGTCATCCACTCCACCAAATACAACAATATTTTATCGACATGAGATGAAAAGAAAGAATAAAAATAATAGAATAGCTTCTCCGTACTACACATCCTAGTTGTGTGAGCCATGAAAAGATACCCACTGCATCGACTCTATGCATGGATGCCATCATTCTCCACCACTGAACACGGATTCCCATTGAAACCAGATGTCCCTGAACCATGCGGTAACCAGCATCTGGCATCTGAGACGTGATAGCTGAAATGACATTATCCAACTCAGCTTCTTAAATCAAGAAACAATTACATAAATACAACAAACCTTCAAACCTATGTAACAAGTTCTCGTAGAAAACACCAAGGCATTTGGCAATGCAAGAAACAAGTAGATGTGTATCCAGCTAATCTTTCTCTCAATTACAATTTTTGGGCATCCAGGACCTGGACCAGCGACTCTTTCCACTTCCACACTTGGCACACATGTGGCTTCAATCTCAGACCTTACCAGGTGATAAAGGTTTCGCAGTCCCTCTGGGGGACGTCTATCTGTCCAGAAAAGGATTCAAGTATAACAAGCTCATAGTGGCTCATAAACTCCAAATAATCAAGGTTAAGTGGTTGCTGACTTATTACTGATTGCAGTTTGTTCAAAAGTCTCTCCAAAAACTGCTCTCTCAAAATATCCTGTGGAATAGAGGTAAAATTAACATTTGCCTTAAAAGTATGCATGTGTATGCTTGTCATTTCATATGTATACTCAGAATGACAAACATGAGATTATAAAGTGGACAGTTTTGCATATACTACGTACTGCCACAAGACTTCTACTGAAAAATAAAGACTGGATTACTAATCTTACACACTATTTAGGATGGATACTATGCACATTGGGATGCAGGCTTGTTCGCCCTCACTGCAAAAAAATAAATAAAATAAAATTACATTGGTAACAATGACATATAGTATATCCAAATATAACAGTAAGTGAAATTCTTGGGTGCGAGACCCACAAAATAGTCATCTTGGGTCACATCTTGGGTTATATTTGCATATGTCATTGTTACTTACATAATTTTTTTTTCTTTTTTTGCTGCAGTGAGGGACAAAAAGCCTGCATCCCAATGTGCATATTATAATGTCCATCCTAAATAGTGTGTAAGATTAGTAATCCAGTCTTTATTTTTCAGCATGATAGTTAATATTTTTTTTTTTTTTTTTTGTACAGAACCTCCCTGTCGTGAATGTATACATTTGAACTTCAAAATAAATAGTGTCAAATAGTCTAAAAATAATCTACTTTCGCGTGGTCGTCGAGTTGGATACATTTGAACTTCAAAATAAATAGTTTCAAATAGTCTTAAAGGGACTTTGATAGTGTTCAAGCCATTGAACAAACGTCTCTTCCAGCATGTATTTTTCTTCTTCCTCTGTCTGTCGGTAATGCAGGGAGTCTTCTGATTGGTTGATAAGCCAGCCAATCAGAATTTAGCAGCCTTTTCTCTGATTGGCTGGAATTATGGCACATTGAAACGCTGGGTTGTGTTGAGCAAGCGAGCCATTGGCGAATAGAGAGCACACAGCACAGGTATCAGGAGAGCAAGCAACTGAAACATTGCACATGCGAAAGAGAACGTCGCGCACATCCAAAGAAACTTCTTTTAAGTGCAAAATTGATTTTAGTTCAAAATATTTATTTGCAAGATGAACATTTCTCCGCAAAACTCAGTTCACGCGCATACGAAATGTCCTTTTGCACGCTCAAAATATGATCTTGCACACGCAGAATTGTGTCAGAAACATAACCCCATATTATTGCAGACATGTTGTCACAAGTTGACCCTGAAGGGAAAGCACATATGAAGTTCAGGCTTTACCAAGTTCTTTTTGAAGTTCGTGTCAAACAGCAAACAACGAATGCATGCAGAGACACATAAAACTGTTTCTTTATGCCTCTAAAGACTTGTAAAAACACGTTACTACTGCATCAAGGTTAATATTGTTAGTACAGTAATAACAGACAGTTATGGGATTGTAAAAAACTTGAATACAAATGGATTAAACTACTTAATTTAGTGAGTATACCATGATTGACAACCTGTTGTTTTGATGCCTTGTTGAAATCACCCATCTTGTAAAAACAAAAATTTAACAAAAAAATAATAACAATAATAATTTAGCTGACATTGTTATGAATTGTGAGAAAGGACCCAAAAGCGAAATGCAATAAAAATTACATATGTGTGTATTCATTAAGTCAAAAGGTAATGTAATAAAGTGGTCTAAGTTCAAATGTTAGAAAAATAAATACATTTTAAAGACATCTTGCCATTCCAAAAGTGGACATCTCTTTAGAATAACCCTCTGTATACTGTTGTAATCATGTTTATTAACTTCAATACGTAAAAATGTGTCTGAAGTATGTACAGAAATAAAAGATGCAACAAAAAGTTTTGTTCAGAATTTTAAAAAATCAATTGACACTGGTACAGCAACTATCAGAGGTGCAACATATACAAACATAAAGACAACATTAGTGATTATATTACAGTAGTTCAGTCAGCTCTACATCAGCAGCTGTGCAACACTCATTATCAGACAGATCAGGGACATTCACTCTCAACTCAGACACCGATTAGCATGAACAAAGACAGCAATTAAAGTAATGAGGCAGAAGAGGTGATCTTTCACACTTCTAAAGTATTGTGAAAAAGTATTGTGGTGCTTGATTGTGACTTTCTAAGGCTACGATTTCATTTAGACTGAAAATTGTGAGTAATTATATTTAAAGGCTGATCATCTTTCCTTTTCATATCCAATCATAAATACATTTGTCAATAAGGAGGCTTTAGAGTGGGAGTTATTTTCCCAATGGACTTTAGCCATTTCACCATATTTTCACTTATACATATGCAAAGGTCATATTCAGATCTAAAACTGTGCAACACTTAACAAACACGATTGCGTAGCCAGGGTATCTGCAGGATTCTAGAGCTCATATTGTTTATCAGCTCGGAGCCGCAACGCAAACACACTTGTCCGAGCCCAGAACAGCTTTACTCGGGAAACAAAGTTGATTTGGCGACACTGTTACAGCACAGCGCTGCGAGATCCAGTTTGAATTCTGCACAGAAATCTCTGTTATAAACATCAGAATACCAGAAATAGCAACGCTAACTTAACCACGGTGTTACGGCAGAAATAGTCGTTAATATTAATACGCTATTTATTTCAGGGTTTGTACAACCATCTGAGAGAGAAAATCAAGCAGTTTTCAATGAATTTCAAGCATTTCACACTACTATGTTCAGCCATTTAAAACTCTAAAATGATCCAATTCAAATGTTATTGTAATACTTTGTGGTAAACAAACTGTAAAATTAAAAAAATATTTTTTAAAGATTGTTTTTTTTTTAACTTAAAAAATACATCAAATCACCATTATAACCAGGAGATGGCAGCAGAGGAGCCCTTATTGGCTTATAAGTCATTCATTTCTACTTTTTGCTAATATAATAATATATATAATAAAATCACAATTATAAAATATCAAATCATCAAGAAATCAGATTTGGTCAGTTTTACACTTTTTTTGTGCATGAAGTAAGAAAAGTATCAAAAGTGCCTTGAAAAACAAACTTTTCTTCAATTTGTGACTAAATGACACAGTCACTGAAGTTGTTGGTGAGTTCCATATATTACTATAGAAGAATATTGGTATATTTAATAAGAGTGGAATATATAAGTTTCTATATAAACATTAGATTTTGCACGTTACTGTGGTTAATAAAAGTACATTTTGTATGCTTCCCCACTCAAGCTTAGTTCTTCTGTATAAACCAGGAATTAACCCTCTAGGCGCCACGGTCGAGTTTACTCGACAAGATGCGGCACTGAATAAAACGGCCGATTTTGTGAAATAGGGTGTCAATTTCATTCGACCTCCCCTCCACTAGATGGCAGACATGTCATACTTCATCTCCGACTCAAAAAAACGTCATGCTTCTATACAAAATCTTCGAGCTAGAGCGCATTGAATTAGTGCGAACAAAAGCGGAGCTAGTGTGAGAGAGAGCCATTTTATCAGAGCAATATTGTCAACATCAGCGAGTATTTGCATTAGATTATTATTACTATTATTATTACTATTATTATTATTATTAGTATTATTATTAGTATTATTATCATCTAATGGCATCAATAAAGATTACCCGCAATGAAGTGTTGGGACTTCTATTCGTGGACCCTGATTCTGAAGGGGAATATCTGCCTTCAGAAGATGACGTGATTCTGAAAGTGAAAGTAAAGCCCTACACCAAGCACAAACGGTGAATCCTTTGCCCAATGTAGACGGTCCTTTGCCCAGTGTCAGTGGTGGGAACAATGTTTCCCGGGGTCGGAGTGTTCATCGCGAAGTTAGCAGGCGTGTTAGTGTTGTGGGGAACAAGGCGGGAGATTTTTACCGCGCTAGTGTAGCTTTGTCTTCTGACCGTGTGCCTCACCGAAATCGCGGCGACAGTATTGTGGTGGAGACTTTGTCTAATGCCACTGGGTATGTTAGACAAGGTCGAAGTATTCATAGGACAGTTAGGGGGCAACGTGGAGGCAGGGTGGGGAGTCGCAATGACAATGACAGTAGTCCGAGCTGTGCACACTCGGCGCGCGCGCGAGGCAGATCTGGCCGCGCTGCTCGTAGCAGGAGCAGAGGCGGTGTGACACGGGGCAGAGGGGCTAATATGCATAGTCTATCGCAAGCTGATGGTAATGCCGGCTTTGAGTACTTGGTCAATGAGGATGAGTACCAAAGTTGGATCACGCCCTTTGATCAGCCAATTGGATATCTGGGGGAAAGAGAACTCTCCAATGCCAATTCGCCCCTAGATTTTCTATCACTCTTTCTCTCTGATGATTTCTGGAATTTACTTGTAAATGAGACAAATCGCTACGCCCATCAGTTTTTAGCCTCCCATCAACTCCATCCACACTCCAGATTTCATCAATGGTCTGACGTAAATGTCAGTGAAATGAAAGCCTTCTTTTCTTTGCATTTGAGTATGGGTCTGGTAGAGAAGTCAGAGTTGGAGGATTATTGGGCCGAATATTGGCCAACAGCAACACCTGGATTTGGCAAGGTGATGTCCAGGAATAGATTTGAGATGATTTTGTCTTTCCTTCACTTCACCAATAATGAGGAGTGTGTTGACAGGGGTCAGCCAGGGTATGACAGGCTATTCAAAATTCGCCCAATCATCAATTTGGTCATCCCCCGGTTTTCAGCAATGTATGGTCCATCTAAGCAGCTGTCATTGGATGAAATGACCATTGCGTTCAAAGGGAAATCAACCCTAAAAATGTACAACCCAAACAAACCAGACAAATATGGCTACAAAGTATTTGTTCTGAGTGAAGCCAAGTCAGGCTATGTGCTACAGTGGTCCATGTACACTGGACAAAGTAGGCCTAATTCAAGTGATTTCGGTGCTACACACCTTAATGTCCGTGAGCTGATGGCCCCGTACACAGGGAAAGGGCATGAGGTGTACATGGACAGCTATTACACCTCGCCAGCCATAGCAGATGAGCTGGCAAGCAATGATTTGGGTTTGTGTGGGACTGTCAGCAGTAAGAGGAAGGGGATGCCAAAGGGCCTCAGCCGTGAACAGTTACCGTTGAGCAAAGGAGATGACCCAGTCTTTATGAGGAAGGGGAAAATGCTAGCTTGTGCATGGCATGATACAAAGCGCCTCACAATGCTCTCGACACTGCATTCCAACACATGTGTCAGAAAGCGCATCAGGACCAAACACACTGATAGTGGCTATAGGGAGATAAATAGGCCTGTTTGTGTTGATGACTACAATTCGTTCATGGGGGGTGTCGAAACAGCAGACCAGAGAATGAAGACCTACCTCTTTCCCCCATAGGTCAAGGAAACTGGTACAACAGGATTTTCAATGCCATTCTCAGTGTAAGCATGGTGATGCCCACATCATTTACTGCCGCTGCACTGCTGCTCCTCACAAGACCCTGAAAGTCTTCGTGCAGGATGTCATCACTGCTTTACTGGAAGGGTTCTCCAGGAAAGAGAGCAACAAAGGACGAAAGTCGTCCTCACTGGGAGACTTGCCACAAAGACTCACTGAGCGACACTTTATCTGCCAGGCTGATGGTTACCCAGATTGTGTAGTTTGTTCTGATCGGACCTGCCCTAAAGGCCGCCGTCAGACAAAATACATGTGCAGGCAGTGTGGGGTGGGTCTTTGTGTTGGTGCCTTGCAATGAAAGGTACCACACCATGAAACACTACAAGAAATGTCACCTGGATGGATAGGGAGTCATTATCTCTACAGCAAAAGGCCTGCTACATAAATTCATGTTTTTGTCTGCCATTTATTAGAAATGATTTACACTGTTGACTTACTATTCTACTTACTCTATTTCCCTGACCATTTAGTAGTGTACAATATGTGTTCTTTTTTTGTGTGTTCATGTCCTTGGGATGTGTGCGTCTTTGTCAGCTAAAAAAAAAAAAATTCAACAAAAACAACAAGAAGAAAAAAAAAAAATACTAACATTGTCTCTCGTCTTGTCTCGTCTGTCTCTCGTCTTGTCTTGTCATCTCACTCATGATCTGTGCCTTGCCGTGGCGAGTGAGCTTTTGAACTAAACAGGTCTTGTCTATTTGTGTTTGTTTGTCATATGAATAATATATATGTGCCCCATACATGGAATCAGAGTGCCTACTGTATGTAGTAAATGGAAAATCTCTACAGCAAAAGGCCAACCACTACATGCATTCGGTTTGTTTCTACCATTTATTAGTAATGCTTTACACAGTTTGTTTACTACTTACTATTTACCTGAGCATTCAGTATTGTGCAATATAGCATACAGAAGGTGAGGGACATTTTGGGGGGTAAGAAGTGCTGCATTTTATCATTTAAACGTGACTTTTCATGAAAATTCTATAATCCAAGATGGCCGCCACCATATGACGTCATAATATGCAAATAAGATGGGAAAATGTAATCCCTACATAAACTTTGGGTCATCCTTAATATTTCTATAATTTACAGAAAGTCTCTTATCTTTTATCCCTTTTAAGATATAGCCTTTTGAAATTAAGATGTCAAAATCGAACGTTTTAGGAAAAAACCTCTGGCGCCTAAAGGGTTAACATATTATTAGTAACTGCACATATAAATGCAAAACAATAGTAATTTCATGATTTAATTATTTATATGTGTAATCCACCCACACACAAACCCCCAGTGCTACCAAATCTGCTCCTGGTGCCCCTTCTCTCAAATGTTAGTCTGGAGCCCTGGATTCTCCTCAGAAATCTGGGGCCAGTTGCATAAACATAGCCTCTATGTTAAGATTGTGTCTTAAGAAATACTTTGACCAACTAGCAGTTAGAGAAGAGGTAATCAGTATTACTTTTCTAATGTAGATTGGGCCAATCGATCTTTTAGTAATGGATTTTAAGCAGATATGACCAGTGTTTAACAAAAAAAATTAGACGACTGGCCTAGTTTTTAAGAAGTTTATGCAGCTGGCCCCTGTTTGTATTGCACATGAAGCCTGGAAAGCTATGCTCACACCACTTTTTTGTTTGCATGTTCACTAATTGCAGAGATGGAAAGTCCAAGTTCAGAGAGTAAAAGTCCTCCTCAGTATTTTGTTCCAATCACCTGGATTTGTTAATTAGCACAGTTCTTCAGCCAGGAGGTAATTCTGACACAGAGATGCACTAAAAATGGAGAAGAAGACTTGGACTATGCTCATAAACCTTGCACGCAGTATACAAACAAACATGGAACAATACATTTATTAATCTGTGTTAATGTTAGCTAATAAAAAGACAATGGTTCAGTGTTTGTTCATGTTTTTGCTGCTGTTACGTGACGTAGAGGTGTCTGATGAGGGGCGAGACGTGGGCTGATGACGTCATTGTTTCAGAAAATATACGGATTCACGATACACACGAAAACGCAAGGGCGGCGTTTTCAGATTTATCCAATCTGGAACCCAGTTTCACTCTCCCAAAACGCCGGATCCTTGTGGACGAAACGCCTTTACGATACAAAATTTATGTGTTTACAGCTGAACGTGTCTCCGTGTGGACGGGGCGTAATTGACTCCCACACCACCATCAAATAAACACAACACAAGAAATCACACCAAATGTGAAATCTGTCACCTCCAACTCGGAGGTGGGTTTTGAGAGGATGTGGATGTTTTTTTTTTCCTTTTGTTTCGGTGGCATCTCATATACTCCTATTAATTCAGGTTAGGACAGTGTGTGTGTGTGTGTGACAGACTTGACCATGTCAGTTTGGAGATTGCTGAAAGGGGACACAGTATTTTCCTGATGGTGCTCTGGCTGGTATTGCTCTCTAAATGAGACATCATTCCTCAAAGTGAGGTCATGCACTTGTTGGTATGTGATGCGCCCCTCCCAGTTGCTTTTTTGGGTGCACTTGTCACAGCCATAGTAACCTGAGAATTGTTTATTGCACTTCAGCATGGCTTTTGCTGGTGCATCACATGTAATACATCTCAATCTTACATTGAGTGTTGTTTCTCCCCATTCAAAGCCATTCATTAGAATCATTTTCAGTAAATTTAATATGACTTTATTGAAGTCCAGTGATTTGGGCTTGGCCTCAGTAAGGGCAATGGTCAAAGGAAATGTGCTTGCTGGTTTTAGAAGTACAGGCCAGAACGATGTACCAGTTCTCTTAAAGAGTGGCAGTCCATCTACATTGAGGGAAATCTTAAGCTCAGTGATGTGTCTGGCATAACTGTAGGAATACCAATTCAAGCACATGATTAATTGTTCAGTCACTCCAAACTGAACACTTTCCACTACAGACACCATTTGGCTTTCAACAGGACCAGTTTTTAATATGTTTTAGCAGTGGATGGCAGGTGTTTATGCCCTTGATCCCTGAGAATTTGAAGCAGTGCGTCTGCAGCATTGTGCTTGATGTTATAGCCACTGATCCACTTTTGTAACTCCTCGTGCTAAATTGTCAGTGAGCATATCAATGTTGGCAGTATTCTCAAAAAACCCTTCATCTATGTCGCTACCAGAAGATTCTGCATCCATGTTCTCTGTGTCTACAGCCATTGTATGTTGTAGCGGTGTGTCTCCATTGACTGCATTAATGCCAGTATTGATAAAACTCATTTCATAAGTCACTATCAAATTCTCCAGTCATTGCATTTTTTAGGCCTGAGTCCTGGAGTGGCATAGTGTCTCTGGGACTGTGTGTTTCACTGTCTAGCACAGTTCTAGGACCAGCTGCATTACTGTGCACATTTCTCATTTTCCTTTGCACCCTTTGCAATAGCCATTTGTATTCTCTGTTCCTGGCTTCTGCAGGCATCCAGCTCTGTTTCTTCTCAGCAATTAGGTACACTTAACATATATATATATATATATATATATATATATATATATATATATATATGTTAAGTGTACCTAATATATATATATATATATATATATATATATATAATATATATATATATTTCTTTTTTAATTATCTATAAAAATGAAAAAATACAGAGATATGATTATTTTTGGTCATATCGCCAAAACATTTCTCACGTGTGACCTTTCCAACATGATTTAAGTTTTCGGTGTTGTCATTACATCTGAACGGTGTGCTTCTTTATCAGAAAACTATAACGTTACACAAGAAGTGCTTATTAAAATAACTTTACTTGATTGATAGATAATGAAATTAGCAGACATAACATTACTCACCATAAGTTGCTGCTTGCTAGGAAAAAAAAGAAGGCAGCCAAATGTCCTCAGTCTGGATCAAGGGATGCTGGGATAGGTACAAGTCCCTCCCCTCCACTCCCGCTACTGGAGCATATGCCGCACATGACCTTTGTGATTGGTTTAAAATGCTAGGTATCCAATGGTCCACAAATATAGGGGAAGGACAGATAGTAGGGACTTACTACTTTAATGTAATTTATTTATTATTATTATTTTATGAGAACTTGCATTTCACCTACAGGTGGGATAGCTGATGTCTCCAAATGGGTCAGGAAGATACGTTGCCATGCAGTCTCAAATGAAACGTCCTGGTCTAAGTAAAAGGGATCCGGATGGGAACATTCTGGTAATGTCTCAAATGTCCTTTTTGTAACGTTGCTATGTGACCATATAATAACCAATACAGAACGTCCTCCTCAAGTCATATCTGGAATGTTATTATATGACTAAAAGAGCACCATGTGAGAACACTAAATTTAGATCTCGTTTCTAGAATCTCACATTTAAATTTCCGCAACTGAAAAAAGAGATATAGGATAACAAAAGTGTAGTCTGCACAAAATTGTATGTTATTTTATTCGTCTTGTCAAGAGTCTTGAATTTATTGACTTTGACTTGAATTTATATGAATTATCTTAAGACACAAAATTTGTTTAATATTTTATGCAAAACAGCAGGAAAAAAGTCTCAGAGAAAATAAAAATGTTGTACAAAAACTTTATTTATTTTTATTCCGTCTTGTCAGGATACAATTCATTCAACATTTACAACACAATCGGAAAAAGTGTCGCAGAGAGAAAAAAATAAAAATGTAGGTTGTACAATAATAATAATAATAATAATAATAATAATAATAATAATGTTTAATTTATATAGCACCTTTCCCAAGCTTAAGGACGCTTCACAATGACAAAAGAAAATCATGTCATACGTAGATGGACAAGACATTTGGCAAGTCCAGAACATGCGATTGCAGTTGTATACCACAGTAATAATACAGTATCATAATCACAAAAAAAAAATATATATATTATATATATATATATATATATATATATATATATATATATATATATACAGAGAGATAGGTAGGTGCAAGATCATGGAGAGATGATAGGCGAAATCTCAGAACACAAAGAAGTTCACCTCCAGATGATCGAAGTGGATGAGAGGGAATATATGGAGAAAGCAGGTCAGAGAGATAGGTAGGTGAATCATCATGGAGTGACTTCAAGGTAAGCAGAATAATTTTATAAATGAAACAAGAGAACACAGCATTTTCACAACAGAATTTTGAATATATTGCAATAGGAAGATGAAGTGTACTGGTAATCCAGAAAAAAAAGCTTTACAGTAATCAAGGCGAGATGTGATTAATGCATGTAATTCAGCCTCTTTTGGTGAACGGTGAAGGATCGGTGTTTGGCAATACTGCGGAGTTGAAATAATGCAACTTTGGTGGTCTTTAACTCATTGATGCATGACAATAGAGATGCAGTCTGGTGAATAGAGTCTGGTTGGCAGGAAGTGTATATCTGAATATCATCGGCATAGTGGTACTGTAAACCGTGGTGGCGAATAGTATGTCTGAGGGGCATATTATAATAGATAATGGCCCTAGGACTGAGCCCTACAGCTCCTGTTTAAGAGGGACAGAGGGAGAATTATAGTTATGTATGGTGATGTAGTATTGTCTGTCCGTCAAATATGAGGAAAACCAGGATAACACAGCTCCTGAGATGCCAATCTCTGAGAGACGCATGAGTAATAGCTTATGAGAGACGGTATCAAAAGCTTAGCTGAGATCGAGTAGTAGAAGTATAGAAAGATTTCCCGAATCAAGGTCATTTATAACCCTTACTAGAGCGGTTTCAGTACTGTGTTGCGAACGAAAACCTGACTGAAATATCAAAGTGTTCATTGAGAGCTAGAAATGACTGCAATTGTGCTGCAATAACCTTTTCCATGATTTTTGAAACAAACGCTAGGTTGGTGATTGGATGATAATTAGTGTGTAATCAGTTGGGTCTAGGTTTGGCTTTTTAGGAAAAAGAGTAACAGCAGCAGTTTTAAGTAAAACTGGAACAGTGGCAGAGATAAGAGACACGTTTACAAGATGTGAAATTGGAGCAGAAATGACAGAGGTGCAGTGTTTCAGAAGGAATGTTGGTGAAGGATCACCCCGGCAAGAAGAAGAATTGGATTTCAGTATTATTTGACTAATTAAGGTAGGATTAGTCAAGGAGAAGTTATCGACCGTCTAAATAGACAGAGCTAGCTCACAAGTAGAAGTGGTCAGTTCTGCACCAAATGTACCACATAAAGCATCCTGAACTAGCCTATTCACCATGCTAAAAAGTGATTTAGGCCTATTGTTTGCTTTGTTAATAATTTTGTAAATATAGGAAGAGTGAGCTGCGTTCAAGGCAGTTTTATAGTGCTTAACATGATCTGAAAATTCCTGTAAGTTAACAGTTAAACCCGTTTTCCAAAAAAGGCGTTCAAGTTGCCTGCCTTTTGCTTTCATAGCACGTAGCTCATTGTTATACCATGGAGAGGAGCGGGACATGGAAATGGACCTAGTCCTAATTTGAGAATTCTCATCTAAAACTTCAGCAATAGCAGAGTGATACAAATCAGATATCTTGGATGGACAGCTAAAATTGAAAACATCATAAATAACAAATGAAGCAGAGGCAGTAAATGTATCAACATTGATAACGTTGAACTTCCGATAAGAAATGGTTATGTTGTCAGTACATTTGGTTTGATAAGTTAGTGTAAAGTCAAAAATAATAAGCTTATAATCAAAAATTGAAGTAGCCAGACCACTAAGGGAGACATTGTTCAAACCTGATGTACAGACTAAGGCCCAATTCCAATTCTACCCCTTAGCCCTTACCCTTTCACCTACCCCTCTGTTTCACAGTTCCAAATCCTGGAGGAACTGCTTAGTACAATGAAAATCCATTTGAATGAGTGTTATGGAGTTATGACAGATGACCGCAAGGCCACCCCCTTTACCAGATACACACAGCTTAGACAAGTACTGATATCCATTCAGTGTAAGCATATTAAGATGGATGAAATCATCAGGTGTTTGCCAGTTCTCAGTAATAAAGAACATGTCCAAGTTGGTATCTGCAATTATCTGCATTTAGATAGGGGCCCTTGTCCGAGATGGAGCGACAGTTCAGCAGAGCACAGTGGTTATGCAGTACTCCTATGTTGCCGGTGAAGTTGACATTTGACTCTGACTTTTTTTAAAATAGACAAGTGATCGCGATAGATGATTTCATTCATGTTCTGCTCTGTCACTCATCGACAACCTGCCTGTTCTGTCTGAGCACTGTATATTTACCACTGGTATAGCCTGCTCTGAGCATCGTTTTGCACAAGCTGCGTACAGACCCCACAAATAAAATGCACGACGCAGAAAGCATGCGTGCAGCACGTGCATAACAGTCCGAGTGCAGGCTGTACTCATGGTCAATAAGAATAAAGCGCAGAAATGCTGTTCTGAATGGATATTGTTAACACAACATTTTCACACTCAAACCACACCAAATCAAATTACACCTACAGCCACTTACCCGCTAAAACCCTTTTTTATTCGGGAGTTTGATCTTCATCCAGAGTGATGCAGCAAGCAATCTGAACCTGCTAAACCTCTTGCCCCACTGAGGAACACTACAGTTTCATTCCAGAATGAGTTTGCAAATGACATTTTAGATCTCTTTGATACATGAAACTCTTCTCACACTGAAGACATGGAAAAGGCTTCTCTCCCGTGTGAATTCTCATGTGAATCCCAAGGAATGTTTTGTTTGTGCAAGTCTTTCCGCAGTGATGGCACATGAAAGGCTTCTCTCCGATGTGAACTATTACATGATTCTTGAGAAGTGTCCTGTCTGTGAAACTCATTCCACACTGATGACATAAAAAAAACAGTTCTCTCTCAAGTGAACCCTCATGTGGTTATAAAGGGAAATTTTAGATCTGAAACTCTTTCCACACTGATCACAGGTGAAGGACTTCTCTCCAGTGTGAGTTCTCATGTGAGCATTTAGGGTTGGTTTGTGTGTAAAACTCTGTCCACACTGAAGGCAGGTGTAAGGCTGCTCTCCAGTGTGAGTTCTCATGTGGCTTTTAAGGCTTCCTTTTTGAATGAAACTTCTACCACACTGTTGACAGATGTAAGGCTTCTCTCCTGTGTGAATTCAAATGTGTATTTTAAGGCTTCCTTTTGTAGTGAAACTTATTCCACACTGTTGGCAGGTGAAAGGCTTATCTGCAGTGTGACTCTCTTCTTTCAGCGCCATCAGGTCTAAGGTGGAAAAGATAAATACAAGTTATCCCCAGGTTAATTGCACAAACCAATGGACATAAACATTTAGAGATTAAGCATCAAAACCAACAACATAAAAAAGGGCTTGACCCCAGAAAACTGGTCAATTTTTGACATATGAAATGCTATTTTGTTGTCAACAATAGCCTCATGGGCAACACGCCGACATATAGCACAGTTGCGTCCTGAGTTTGAGTCCTGGCTCGTAGAGTTCGTAGAACAATATTTAAAAAATATCTGCTATTTATGTCTAAATTATTAGAAAGAAAGTGTCCTTTCCACTAAGATAGTGACCTTTCAGTTTTGCAGAGTAACCATTTAGTTTTCAGTATCTATTGCTGTAATATTTTGCAGCAACATAGACCACAACATTCTTGTAGATAGCTTGAGAATTATGTTTGCATTTGTGGACAGTTTTAAATCCTATTTATCCGACCGCTACCACTTCTGTTCAGTAAGGCGTTTCTCTTTTTTTTTTTTACACAAAGAAATTATGGAGTGCCACAGGGCTCAATATTAGGTTCTCTGACTTTCTTCTTTTAAAAGCTTCTCCTGAGGGACATTATTATTATTATCTAATGCAGATGATACTTTTAAATTTCCTCACATCCTGACAAGATGGCACAACTGCAGTTATGGGCTAAAGATACACCTTTTCAACCAAGCATACCTGTAAACTATTATCTTTAAATCAGTTATGGTGTATTAGTTAGACCTATTTTAACAAAAAAACTCAGTCAGGTCAAAGCCTATATTAGTTATTTTAAATTTCTATATAAAAAAAGTTACATTTCAACATTAAACTCACAGCATTATTTATGCAGTTGTAATTGATGTGTAAATACATTTATGCCACCTCTGAGCAGCATTATACAATCTGTGTGAAACTAAACAGCACTTAAATATTGACAGCACATTATCTAAACTGTGACTTTGAGTTGCTTTTGCAAACATGAAATTTTAAATTATAGATGGAGATAATGGCGGACTTTAACAGCAGAGAAGAGCAACAAGTCAGTAGCAGTGGAGAAAGTCAACAGCTGTAAACAAATCTCAGAGGACTCAATATACGTGTCCCTGTTATTTAAAGGACCATCAGGCAGTAAATGATGGAAACAGGAGTGTGACTGGAGGTGGAGCCACAGAAAGACTATTACTATAATGAATAATTTCAATATTAACATGATATTATGAATAATATATATATATATATATATATATATATATATATATATATATATATATATATATATATATATAATCATTCATGTAGAGCTGGACTTTTTAATTTAGCTTTGAGGAACAAACAGGTTGGTTTTCATTCTCAGTCTCTTCATGTTTAAGATCAGAATAATTAACAGAAAGAAAAATCAATTAAATCTTTTAGTTCAAACTCAGTCACAATATTTAGATTTTACCCAGTAAAAATGAGGTTGTTACACTTTTTACAGATGTTAATATTGTTAATGAAAATAACTTTATTGTACATCTGCATCTTAAGCTATATTGGTGCTGTCAATTCATATTTCTTTGAATTATGCAAATGTGCATTCCCAAGAAACTAAACATGCAAAACCAATAATTAATATTATTATTATTATTTGTGGTGCTACAACTGATTCAAGATGTAGGGAGCAGAGAGAGAAGCACCTTTTGTTATTTGTGTGGATACATTTAACATTCATTAATGAAAGATCAAGCATTACATATTCAATAATAATAACATTTTTGGAAAACTATAATAACAATTTGCATCAATTTAAATGCTTAAAAACAAACCTTTCTTTAGCCAAACCACAACAGATGCATGAGGAGTGTGGCGCAACTTTATGATGTCACATCGACACTCCAAAATAAAAGTCCTGTTCACACGCTGCTGTCAAATAACAAAAGCGCATTGAAATTTACAGACAAAATACGCAAACAAATAATGAAATGAAATAGATATTTAAACAGATTGTTTGATTATGTGCTAACAATAATGTGTGTAACTGACATGAGATTGTTTAAAAAGCACAGCAGTCATTTTTAAGAACTCAATTTTACCAATTGTCAGTAAACTTTTTTTTTTATTAACAAGCCAATTCTTTCATTTTTATTCATTGTATTTTGATGTACACTTGTATTACTATGAATGGGAGAAAGTGAAACATGCAGTATGGTGAATAAGCTTCGCCTTGTAAGTACAAGAGGCAATCGCTGATTGATAAATTAATCGCATCACTGCAGCTGCCATTAGCTCTGGGGCCAGTTTATACTTTTGATCCAAAAAACAAAACAAAAACTGGATTATTCTAAACCCAGTAGGAGGGTGGATTTCAGGAACAAAAATGTAATACAACTTTAAAACGTCCAAAAAGTACAACATTTGTAACATGTCAAATATCCACAAATCCCCAATCACGGTGATACAATCCAATTTTGAAAAACCGGCACAAAAGGAAGATGGGTTCCCTGATCCTGATTAGCAAAATATGGGATTTCCAAATTCAGATCATTCTGATCCAGATTAAACTTTTTTAACAACTGAGACGCATGCTTCGGATCACTCATGTGTTGGCTGGTCTAGCCTGAAAAGTGAGCAACATTTAGAAACATAAGAAACAACATTTATGAGACAGTAATTGTCAGATTTCATTGGTGATTTCAAATATGAAATTTTATCATAAAGGGGTCATATGATGCTTTTTAAAAGATTATTATTTTGTATATTTGGTGTAACAGAATATGTTTACATGCTTTAATATTTGAAAAACACATTATTTTTCAAATACTGTACATTATTGTAGGTCCTCAATGCCCCGCCTCTCTTAAACGCATCATTTTTAACAAAGTCCCTGCTTCTGACAAGCGCAGTCTGCTCTGATTGGTCAACTGACCCAGTGCATTGTGATTGGCCGAACACCGCAAGCACTCGTCGGAAATGTAACGCCCCTTTCCATAATAGTGAGCTTCATCTTTCAAAATAAATGTAAAGACAGTTAATAATGTCCTTAGTTTTACCATCAGTTCAAGCCTGAAATGGGAACAGAGTCGCGATATATATTTTCTCTTCACCAGCCGAGTACTTCAATCTTTCATATTTAGAAGCCCTTTTTATCATACATACAAACTTTCCAAAATATTAATTTATCTGATTAACCCTTTTCATTCAAACTAATTAGTTTCTTTTTAGATTGATATTTAGAATTCAGTTGTAAGCCTGTTTGTATCATGAAAAAATATAAATAAACTATAAAAAAAAAAAAGAATACGTTGTGTTAGTGTTGAGAGTTTCCACAACAAGTCAAGACAGTCAAGTCGCCTTTATTTCTATAGAGCTGGTAAAAAAAAGAGAAAATGGCAGAATCAATTATGGAAACTATGCAAACAATTCAGATTCTATTGTAAAGTTACTCTAAAAGACAGCAGTGACATTATTTAGTTCAAGTCAGTTCTGGTCAATAACAGTGTGATGTTTATCAATTTAAAACAAGGCCAGTTCAGCTAAAAAAAAATGTTCTACAAAAAAGTCACCAATGTGGTTATTCAGTTCAGTGTTGATCCAGTTCAGTACTGGATGTTGCAAGATGTGATTCAGATTTAAAGCTACTTTACAGATGTTCTACTTGCCTGTAAAAAAAAAAAAAAAATCCACATCGATGACATTTAAAATAGTTCTCTCTTGAAGGAATCTTCACGTGCCACTTAAGGTTTCCTTTTCAGTTGAATCATTTTTACACAGTTTGCATGTGAAAGTCTTTTCTCCAGTGTGAATTCTCATGTGGACTTTAAAGGGATAGTTCACCCAAATATGAAAATTACTCCATGATTTACTAACCCTCAAGCCATCCTAGGTGTACATGACTTTCTTCTTCCAGACAAATTCAATCGGAGTTTTATTAAACATGTCCTGGCTCTTCCCAGCTTTATAATGGCAGTGAGTGTTTTTCGTCAATAGTCCAAAAGAAGTCCAATAAAGGCGAGTAGATCACGGGGTAACTTTCATTTATGGGTGAACTTTCCCTTTAAAGTCTCTCATGTTGAGCAAAACTCTCTCCACACTCAAGGCTTCTCTCCAGTGTGAACTCTCATGTGCCTTTCAAGACAGATTTTACGAGTGAAGCTTTTTCCACACAGCTGGCAGGAAAAAGGCCTCTCTCCGTTGTGGATTCTCATGTGGACTCTAAGGTTTCCATGTTGACAGAAACTCTTTCCACACTTTTGGCATGTGTAAGGCTTCTCTCCAGTGTGAATTCTCACGTGTCTTTCAAGACAGATTTTACGAGCGAAGCTTTTTCCACACAGTTGGCAGGAATAAGGCCTCTCTCCGTTGTGGATTCTCATGTGGACCGTAAGGTTTCCATGTTGTCTGAAACTTTTTCCACACTGAAGACATATGTAAGGGTTCTCTCCAGTGTGAACTCTCATGTGAATATTAAGGTTTCCTTGTTGAGCAAAACTCTCTCCACAGTGCTGGCATGTGTAAGGCTTCTCTCCGGTGTGAGTTCTCATGTGCCTGGTGAAGTTTTCTTTTAGAGCGAAACTTTTTCCACACTGAGGGCAGGTGAAATGCTTTTCTCCAGTGTGAATACGTATGTGCTTGTCAAGAGTGTCTTTACGAGTGAAACTCTTTCCACACTGTTGGCAGGTAAAAGGGCTTTCCCCAGAGTGAATTCTCATGTGGATTTTAAAGTTTCCTCGTTGAGCATAACTCTTTCCACACTGGGGACATATGTAATGGTTTTCTCCAGTGTGAAGTCTTAAGTGAACATTTAGGTGTCCTTTTTGAGCAAAACCGTGTCCACACTGAGGGCAGGTGTAAGGCTTTTCTCCAGTGTGAACTCTCACGTGCCTGGTAAGGTTTCCTCTGTGACTGAAACTTTTTCCACACTGTTGGCAGATGAAAGTCTTCTTTCCATTGTGAATACTCTTGTGGTCTTTAGGGTTTTTTCGTTGACTGAAACGCTTTCCGAACCGAAAGCAAGTAAAATAACTTTGAGTTTCTGACTCTTGAGCTCTTTTTCGCGTGAAAGTCTTTTCAGTCTTTAAGCGACAAAAAGGTTTTTCTCCAGTTATGAAATCATGAAGATTCTCATATTGATCTTCCTCTTCATTTTCATCAAGTACTACTTTCTCCTCTTTCAGTGCCATTAGGTCTAAGGTGAAAAAAACAGTTTAATGGCACAAGACAACAGATATCAAAACCTTTAGATATGTAAAGCATCAGGACTATATGTGACCCTGGACCACAAAACCAGTTATAATGCTCCATTTTTCGAAATTGAGATTTATACATAATCTGAATAAATAAGCTTTCCATTGATGCATGGTTTGTTAGGATAGAATATTTTGGCCAAGATGCAAGTATTTGAAAAGTTGGAATCTGAGGGTGAAAAAAAAAAAAAAAAAAAATCTAACTATTGAGACAATCTCCTTTAAAGCTGTCTAAATGAAGTTCTTAGCAATGCATATTACTAATCAAAAATTAAGTTTTAATATATTTACAGTAGGAAATATATGAAATGTCTTCATGGAACATGATCTTTACTTAATATCCTAATGATTTTTGGCATGAAAGAAAAATCAATCATTTTGACGCATACAATGCATTTTTGGCTATTGCTACAAATATACCCCAGCGACTTAAGACTGCTTTTGTGGTCCAGGGTCACATATGACAGAATGGACATTGGTGGGGTGTGGTAAATATATAGAAGAAACCAGGGGGGAGTTCATTCAATATTAGATTCTTCACAGATACTACCACACTCCGGTAAGACTTTACAGGATGAAACTGATAAAAAACCATTAATGTTGGAAATGCCAGCTGGATACAGGTGCCTTATTACATTGTATTTGGGAATGTAGACTTGTTAAACCATTCTGGAAACAAGTTATTGATGTCTACAAAATGACGAATAAAGAATGTACATTGTGTTTTTGCTGTTATCTTTTTTTATTCCATTTATGAAGGTGATGTAAACTTTAGATAACTTTTTGACAGCGTTGTCTGAAGATGATCTGAGCAGTCTAAGACGAGTTTTAAAAAAAAGTAGATTTTTCACTAAATTCAAAACTGTGAAAAATCTTAACCTGTGGAAATTTTAATTTTGGTGTGCATTTGACTCGGCATGACCCAAGTAATCAGAAGAAAAAAATTGCTTCCAGTTTTTTTTTCTTCTAATTTCTTTGCTTCTAGACCTTACGGTTCAAAAGTTATTAGTAGAAATATAAGTGCACATTTGCCCTACTGGTTCCACTAAATAACATAAAATACAAAATCAAAATAAGAAAAACTAATGTTGAGACTGACCTCTAAAATTATTCCAAATTTCATAACTTTCCCGCGAGTGGTTCTTTGGGCTCCCAAAGACTTCCAGAGCAGAAGAAGAAGACGACTAACGGATACAATAGGTGCTTGGCCCCATAAATACCATTTTGGCACACTTAATTAGGCATGACAGATCACTGTAGCCAGAGACGTTTAAAAGTTTGAGATGCTTTGACCAAAATAATGTTTTTGTTACAAACTGTTGTATAACTGATCAAAATTCGTTTTTTTTAAGAGGTGATATTGTGTTTACCCCAAATAATTGTTTTAAGCTACTTCTGTGTTATTTCTTGCAATTAAATATATAACATGTAATATTGATGTATGCAAATTTTCAATATTGTTATATTTTCCCTATTTTACATATTCATCCATACAGTATATTCATTATGAGTTATTGTTACATATGCATGTAATTTTATTCTGTTCACAAGTGATGACTTGTAATGATACAGCTGCCCCCTAGTGGCCGAGAGTTTTTGTTCTTTGTCTTCATTTATTAGGTTACCTTTGTTCCTTGAGGCTGAATCGGCAATTGTTTTTGTTGTGATTTTTCCTCTACTTTTTGTTCAGTTTAATTCTTTAATAAATAGTCCCCTCTTTAAACGAGCCTTTGCTTGCCTCCCTCTCTATGTTATATTCGATAGCATAACATAATTGGGGGCTCGTACGGGATACGAACCCGGGACCTCTCACACCCAAAGCGAGAATCATACCCCTATCTTTATGATTCTTTTGCATTATATTCATATTCCTCATATTACTGTTTTATGTTACACATTTACTCAAGTATAAGGCCTATTCAGTACTCATTTATTCTCTTTATTTCCATTAACACACATATTCCATTGACTTAATATACAGTTTTCTTCATTTGACATATGTGACCCTTGACCACAAAAAAAATAAAAAAAAAAAAATGCTGAATAAATAATCTCTCCACTGATATATGGTTTGTTAGGATCGGACAATATTTGTCTGAGATACAACTATTTGAAAATCTGGAATCTGAGGGTGCAAAAAAATCTAAATATTGAGAAAATCATCTTTAAAGTTGTTCAAATGAAGTTCTTACCAATGCATATTACTAATCAAAAATTAAGTTTTGATATATTTATGGTAGGAAGTTTACAAAATATCTTCATGGAGCATGATCTTTACTTAATATCCTAATGATTTTTGGCATTAAAGAAAAATCAATAATTTTGACCCATACAATGTTTTTATGGCTATTGCTACAAATATACCCCAGAGACTTAAGACTGGTTTTGTGCTCCAGGGTCACAAATAAGAAAGTACAAGTTATGATATTTCGATAGGATGTCTGCAAAAATATTTTTTTATATGCAAGGACGTTTGGTAAATTTGTCCTCTGCATACATTGGACTACGTATTCTTTTCCAAGAGCTGGTGTTTCCTATTTGCAAGATGATATTTGCCCAGATCTGCTGTTTCTGCTCGAGAGGTGTAAAACCACAGCTACATGTATATCTGATCTTATGTATACTCATCCTCACTGTCATGTAAGCGTGAATGAAAACCAACCTGTGTGTGTCTCAGTATCTTCATGTTTGACTCTGAATGTGTCTTCAATCTTCACGTCTTCTCTCTCCTCTTTAATAAACTCCATCTTTATAACAGTGTGTGTCTCAGTCTCTTCAGCAGGAGCTTCTCTGTGTTTAAGATCAGAATAATTAACAGATAATAAACCCAATCTAAATCTCTGGGTGTGTCTCAATCAGCTCCCTAGTTCAGTAGTCAGCACACTAGTAAGGGACATAAATGGCCTGATCACACACACACAATAACACAAATACCAATGAATAAAAGAACAAATTTATATTGAAGTGATTCATTTCATAAACTTAAAGATAAGAAAAATAAAGCAGCTGCAACATTACATAAATAATATCTAATTAATTTTACTTCGCTTGTAAATAGGGTGGCCACCTTCAGTAAACCAAGAGAGAACACATTAATATTGTTATTTTGAATTTGATTATTTACAATTATTCATTATTATTAGTCTTTTTTGACAGTTCTGCAGCTATTTTTTATTCAATTGCTTAAATTAGGACTACGTTATTTTTGTAATTATTTGTCCCATTTTTGTCTAAATAAGTTGGCTTTTTTTTTTTACTTTTTAAAATGCCAAATTATATGAATATTTATGATGCATATATTTATGAATGCTATAAATGATCAATTAATAAATTAAAGGGTATAACATAAAACAGGTCTATAATCAATTAATGAATCTGGCTAATAATGCCTAAAAATATAATAATTATGCTTACTAAGCTGTATGAAATAAATAAGACTATCCAGATTTTAATAAAACAATAGGCTGATAACCTTTAGACTTTAAAGGTATGACTTGCCCAAAAATGAAGATTCTGTCATAATTTACTCAGGTTTTTCTAAACCAGCATAAAGTTCCTGCTTCTCTGAGTGTGTAAACGATGACAGCATTGTATTTTGGGTGACCTGTCCCTTTAAGTCGAACAGTCCACCGTGAGCAAGCTCCTCTGCGCGTTCCTCATCAGTTACTGGACAGACGCACTGATGACTTCCCCTTCAGCGCTACATCTGGAGAGTCTTGTGTTCAGAGCGCAGGTGTGCGCTCCAGGTGTTTAAACCGCGTGCTGCGCTCGCGTGAAAGCGCTTTAACGGCGCGCGTTCTGGACACTCCGTCGCTATGGGAACAAAGAGGCCGAAATTACGCGCAAACGCGCTTCTCTAGTACTTCTTATGAAATTGATTTCATTATAAACGCGATTAGTCTTATAAACGGTGCACAATAACTTACCTATCTGTGTTGGCCTTTGTAAAATACGGGGCAAATCGCGTCCCGTATTGATTCCGTATTTTTAAGCAACTCTAAACTTGTAAAAATCATACAGTGAATGCTCTGTACAGATCTAAACGCTAAAAACACAAACCTTTCTTCAGCCGAGTCACAACAGAGGCAGGAGCGCGCGCGGCTTTATGACGTCACACCGCCAGACCAAAATAAAAGCCCTGTAGAGCGCATATAAATTTACATACAGAAAACAAATATATATATTTACATATCAGCGGTATATATTTAAATATACATGTTGTACAATGATATACTGAGAATGATGGAAGTATGTGAAATTCTGCCTAAAAGGCAAAACAGTCAACACACACACACCTTACTGTTTGACATATCTTGTGAATATACTGGGTAAAATGCTTTATTATTTTATTTCATGGAAGTCCTTATTTCGGCAGCTGTGTTACATGTGTATCTTATTTATAATTACAATGCACATGACATTTGCATGATGTTTTACAGCAGTTCTGTGAGTGTTAGGCTGGAGAGCATTGCAGAGGGGTGTGTGTGTGTGTGTGAGAGAGAGAGAGAGAGAGAGAGAGAGTCAAGTATGGCGTTTATTTAGTCTCAAAACTCGCGCACATAAAATCTAGGTGCGTGCACAGTTTACGAGGGAAAAACGAACGGCAAATCCGCGAGCACGGGGCTGTGACACACTCTTGCTCGCGCAAAATGCCATCCTCGCGCGGGCGCGTTTCTGCACCGCCACATCCGTTCATAAACTACCCGCACACGTCAAATACCCTCTCACAGCTCTGTCAAATAAATTCCCCCCAGCACTCTCACTCGCTCGGTTATCAAGATGAAATTTGAGACTTTGGAGGCAGGGACAGTGGCTGATGTCTCCGCTCATTTGATTGGTCACTTTAACTAGGGCTCTGTGTAGTAAATGCTGCTCCATCTGAAAGCAGTTGATGGCGATTTACTACTAATCAAGGAACCGGCTTTACTGACGAGATGCGCATAACAATGTCATGCGATATATCGCCCAGCCCTAGCGTCAACACAACATGCACGCGTCGTTCTCTTGTGAACACACATTGGAAATTACTTTGTGACATAGTAGATCCATGTCGCTCCATAAAACTTAGGTTAAGAGGGATATTTCACCCAAAAAATGTCATTTACTTCAGTCGTCTGCTGAACACAAAAGAAAATATTTGAAGAATGTGGTCAAACAGACTGTTGACGATAGCCACTGACTTTCATAATATTTTTTTTCCTACTAAGGAAGTCAATGGGTGCCGTCAACTGTCTGGTTAACAACATTCTTCAAAATAACTTTTTGTGTTAAGCAGAAGACTGAAGCTTGTACAGGTTAGGAACAATTGAGGGTGAGTAAGTGATGACATTTTTGGGTGAACTATCCCTTTAAACCACTGGAGTCACATGGATTACTTTAATGATGTCTTTACTACCTTTCTGGGGCATGCATAGCTGTCAATGGAGGGACAAAAAGCAGATAACAGATTTCATCAAAAAGACCTTAATTTGTGTTCTGAAGATGAACGAAAGTCTTACGGGTTTGGAGCGACATGAGGGTGAATAATTAATGACAGAATTTTCATTTTTGAGTATGCATTCATAAAACCTTGAGGTTTTAGTAGTACTTTATTAGCGTTAAGGAGTGTTGTATCAAGTGTGCAGTATCAATGCTATCTTACATTTCTGATACTTTCCATGCACATTTTTGAATTTCAGAAGCATTTCAAATACATGAATTCCAAATCGTTACCTGTTGAATGTATTGAAATTGTGCAATAAGAAAAAACTAAAAAGAAAAATAGCAGAGAATGTATAGCTCTTCAAGTATGTTTGGATCAGCTGGATCTTCAGTCAGAGGGCACTCGTATTCAGGCACTATAACACCAGTTTCTGAGTCAGGGCCATCAAAGTCAACAGCGGTGTCCCAGTCAATGTCTGGCTCTTGAAGGTCCTATGAATGCATCAAGGCAAGCTGTTAGTAAATCTGGTCCCAAGTCTTATCAATTTTCTTCTTCTTCAAAAAACAAAAAAACACTTACTGCAAGGTTCTCTGTATGTACATTGGTGTTTAGCATCCGGGCAATTTCCCAAATCTGTGTTGGACTCCGGTTTCCCTCAGTACATAGTGGATGGTGGTTCCAGCCTTCAGTGAATATCTCCAAGTCTCTTTTGAGTCTTGGAAGACTTGCATAATGCACACAGAATATGTCATCTGTACATGAAATGTCCAAGAGGTCATCTTCTTCAAGGGAGTGCAGAAGATTGAAGTACTTCGATGATACTGAGATCCACACATCTCGCCATAATCGTTCTATTAAAACAAAATTATCTTGAGTACAGTGTAAGAAAACAACATTGTGCCAAAGTCAAGCAGGCAATACATTTGTAATTGGAAAACTATGTTGGTGCATCTCATGGTGTAACTGTGTTGTGCCATGTCATACCTGGCTAGCACCCAATCTTGGAAGTGGTAAAACCATATATACTGTGTGTAAAGAACTTAGTGAGATTATGAAAATGTGGCATTAATAATAGTAGTTTAAAGTAAATATCTGGGTGACAAACAGGTAAAATGTTACAGTTTCTGGTTAACAAAAAGAAACAATGCATAGGACATTGGCCAGATTTCTCAAGTTCTATTATCCAATTTCTTAGTCATGTGCCAAGATGCGCTAAAGAGCATCAAATACATCATTGATATTAGGTTTATTTATTTACACTGCTAATACAAGATTGCAGTAAACAAATCTGTTGTATTAACACTTATTTAATGGAGAACGAGACAGGTGAAGACACATCATTTCAAGGGATAGTTCACCCAAAAATTAAAAAATTGACTCACCCTCAAGTTGTTTCAAACCTGTATGAATTTATTTATTCTGCTGAACAAGAAAGCAAAATAAAAAAAAAACTATGCAAGTCAATGGGGTACATCAACCGTTTGGTTGCCCACATTCTTCAAAATATCTTCTTTTGTGTTCAGCAGAAGAAAGAATTTCATACAGGTTTGAAACAACTTGAGGGTGAGTAAATGACAGAATTACAATTTTTGGGTGAACTATTACTTTAAGGGAAGCAGTACTTAAAGTCAAGCCAAGTCACCTTTATTTATATAGTGCTATTTACAGATTGTTTCAAAACAGCTTTACAGGGATAACAGGAAATTAATGCAACAAAGACTGAAGTCTTTCAACTCTTTCTTTGTTTGTCATTTGTATAAAATACCTGACCATAAAGGTACACTGTAATAAAATATGAGGACGAGTATGAAAATCAGGAAAAAAATATGCAAGGTAAGAAAAAAATTGTACCTTTGGTTGTGCACACATTTTCCCGAGATGAAGCTTCTCCGATCAGTGCCCGGCCGGGCAATGTCCACGTTCTCCACTCCCTGGTCAGCTCTTACCCTGAAATCACAGTAATTATGGTACCAATTAGGCCTAACTGAGCTACTTATTTATATTTTTGATGATGGTTCTGTAACTTCTTAGTTTAATAAACACAACCCTCAAGAAGTAGTCAATATTGAAAAATTGATAAATGTCATCCAATATAAACCCACAACCAAGGACGATGAGTGTGTAAACAGAATAATTATTTTGTAATGACATTTTGCTTTTAGGAAATTACGCTCAAGTCAAGTGTCAGATTAATCTAAATTCTTCCATGTAAGACGAAGCTCATATTAAACAATTTGAATTTTCCCAGCCTTTTTACCTACAGTACATAGATAACACTGTAGCTTTTTAACTTTCTAAAATACACTACCTTGAAGGTAAACCATGCAGGTGAGTTGCCTCAAGGAAGAAGTGAAATGCCGCTGATGCACAGTTATTTGTGGCTGCATTCAAGTACATTATCTACAAAAGAAACATTTTAAACAATTAAAAGGCATTAAAGTTAAAACTGATAGGGTTCCTTCTCAGGAAGCATGAGTATGCTCAGCAAGCAAAGCACACTGACCAAGTTCTATTATGAAATTGGTTTGTCGTGTGCCTTTTACTTAAAGGTAAATTATGTCAACTTTGTATGCAGTTTTGTTTATTAACCGGTTGAGTGTCAATGCATCTTGCGGGAAGATGATTGTAGCCGGAGCTACTTCTCTCTGTTTATGTCTATAGACTTTCAATGAATTTAAGGTCTGAGCATTACAAGCGTTTTATTTAAAAAGTTATGTAAAAAACAACATTCACAAAAATCACAACACCAAAGCCACTATATCCATTCTTGTAAAGCCCGTGTTAAAACTAAAATATTAAAAAAACACAAAAAACCAGCAGCAAACAAACACCACCCAAACACAAAAATATCACAATGTTGTATCTAGAAAGCAATTGGGCATAAAATATCAAATTAAAACAATGTCAATGTGTATTGTGAAAATTACCCAATCCAAAATGAACTTTAAATTAACTTGACTTTAATACAAACCTGATTAACTTGTGGCTTGTGTCCACATGTACCAGAGACAAGGGTCCTGGTACAGAGTAAACTCTGCGTACAACACAGCCGAGACTTGACAGCCTTGATATGATGCCCACAGAATCAACCGTATGCATGGAGGCTGCAGTTCTTCTCCACTGAACCCTATGGCCTATTGACTCCAGTCCCCCTCTGACCATCCTGTAGCCAGCGTTTGGTAAAGGATTCTTGATTGAAGCAACCAAACTGTCAAGTTCATCATCACTGATGGAACTATACATGTTCCTGCCAGAGAGCTCGTACTCTTCCACTCGTCTGAAGACTGTGCTTCTTGAAACACCCATCAGTTTAGCCCTGCAAGACACAGGAAGTCGAGTATGAAGCATTTCTTTCAAGCGTTGTTCTCCAATCAAAATTCTGGGGCGCCCTGCCTTCACAAGGTCAAAGAGATCTTGCAAAGCCTGGGTGATAGCAGGATGTACTTCTACATGACTGGATAGGGCCTGCAGAAGATACAGCTCCTGACGGCAAATGAATTCGAAGTAATCCAAATTCAGTGGTGTTGTGTTGAATCCCAGTTCTATTTTATGCAAAAGCCTTTGATAAATGTGATGTCTTAGCTGTTGCAAGACAGAACAAAGTATAGTTAATAATGTCTCATGGTCTCACACACACAAACCACCGTAAAAAAATGTAATCACGAAAAATAATGTATGTATTTTTCCCAATTAGCATTCCCTGGTTTGTACGCTAATGCTTGCGGGACAGTATTTTGTGTGCGCGGTGCAGAAACGTATCCTGTGCACGCGCCTAGATTTTATGTTCGCGAGTTTTGAGACTAAATAAACGCCATAGTCAAGCAGCAACCATTCGGTCTTTCTCTTAAAACCAACACGGAAGTGACTAAAACTGTCATTCATGGAATGGCCGCTAGAGACGGGCTCTAGAAGGGAGTCAGTCCCATAGACACCCATGTTAAAATGCCCAACTTTACAGCAGAAACAAGTGTTTACAGTAAGAGGACCAGATTTCTGAATGAAAACCAGGGACATTTCCTAGTTCAGTGGTCAACATATCACTGAAACCTCACGAAATTACTGAAATATACAAATAAAAAAAAAACGGCAGAAATGTGTGTATTTTTTAAATTGTTTTGGGTTCCATATATTAATATCATAATTAATCATTACAGTGATGCTTGAGGAAAAACGGAAATACTCAATTATTTCTATTTTTTTTTATTTTTGTACACTTTAGTTGGTGGTTCTTTTCAGCACACAATAAGAC
Organism: Cyprinus carpio; assembly: GCF_018340385.1. Lineage (NCBI taxonomy): Eukaryota > Metazoa > Chordata > Actinopteri > Cypriniformes > Cyprinidae > Cyprinus > Cyprinus carpio. Next base: position 32,449,958 of record NC_056575.1, on the reverse strand, counting down.
TTTATGTATTTCAATATTTATTTCACCAAGAATAAAACTCTGAAAACCTCTGACATGTTTTATTATTCGTATGTGTTTTCTTTATGTACACATCTATATGCTATATATATTATAGACACAGCAGTGTTTGAACGGGACTTTTATTATGGTCTGGTGGCGTGACGTCATAAGGCTGCGCCGCGCTCCCGCGTCTGAGTTTCAGCTGAAGAAAGGTTTGTGTTTTTGATCATCTAAAGCGTTTAATCGATACGATGCATTCAGTATACTTTGTAGTTTGTACAAGCGATGAAAAGTTAATGAATGATTACTGTATGTTACATTATAACACTTTATGTAACATTAGTGTCATTTTGTGCAAATAAACCGCATTCACACACTGGTAACAGAAACGGAGCGTCGCATTTCGCCCCTGTGTAGTGAATCAGTTCATCCTAAACACTGGCACGAGCTGATGGACGAACGGAGCTTTCCGACACTCCGAGTCAGTTGAATCAAATCTTTCACAAAACGATTCAGTGATTCGAATCTCCGCGCGCTGACGAGAACTTTTACAAACAACAGCATTTTAAAAAATAATTAAAAAAAATAAAGTGTGTAATATACTAATCGTTAAATACCTATTAATCAAAACTAAATAGTATTTTGTGTAATTTTTGTTCTTTTATTAATTTGTTTATCATTAAGTTTTTAGATGATTTAAGTGCATTAACTCTCACTCTGGCTGACTCCCTTACTAGTGTGCTGACTACTGAACTAGGGAGCTGATTGAGACGCACCCAGAGATTTAGATTGGGTTTATTATCTGTTAATTATTCTGATCTTAAACATAGAGAAGCTCCTGCTGAAGAGACTGAGACACATCCTATTATAAAGATGGAGATTATTAAAGAGGAGAGAGAAGACGTGAAGATTGAAGACACATTCAGAGTCAAACATGAAGAGACTGAGACACACACAGGTTGGTTTTCATTCACAAAGTGTATATAATCTCAGTTCATTCACCTTTGTCAGGTGTTTTTGTACTCTTGTCTGTGCTCCTGCATCTTTCTGTCCTTCATTTTTTTTTAAAGGATTTCAGCTTCATTTATTGCTTCATCTATTTTTTTTCTTAAAGTTCTCTTAAAGTCCCCCTGTGGTGAAAATCTAGTTGTTTATTTGTCTGTGTGGTGTTTTTAATACGCTTTTACACAAACCATGCGCCAGTCTATTTATCAGCACCATTGCGGAGTATACTCCACAAAAAACAACATCCAACCAAATCAACAGAAACCATCCTAAACATACCATTTTTATATGAGTCCAGTTGGTTGCCCGATTTGTGAGTCGCTGTAGTAGACACTCGCTTGAGATCAAATGAGGCGAGCAGAGTGTTGAAGTCAGCAGACTGGGGTTTATCTAGGTGGATGTTGAAGTCACCAAGCAGTACCAGAGGAGTACCATCTTCAGGATAGTTTGATAGCAGCACATCCAACTCCTCCAAGAAGTTTCCCCAATTGACCTGGGGGATGATAAATGACCACAAAGTGGATTTTAACAGGGTGGGTTACAGTAATAGCATGTGATTCAAATGAATCATTACCTGTAGGTGGTGGTTGAAGATCAAATTTCCAAACTTTCGATATAAGAAGACCAGTACCTCCACCCCTCCCAGTCGTACGAGGGGTGTGGGAACAAGTGAAAATGAGAGGAGAGGGCTGCGGGGGTGGCAGTGTCCTCAGGTTTGATCCAAGTCTCAGTCAGTGCCATGAGGCTGAGACTGGAATGAGTAGCAATAGAAGAAATTAAATCTGCTTTATTAACAGCAGACTGGCAGTTCCAGAGACCAACTGGAATAGAGAGTAAAGTAGTAGAGGTCAGAGGGACAGGCCGTAGATTATTGGGATAGGCCTGCCTCCGACGTACAGATCTGAAAGCAGATAGTGAGTACACCTTTCCAATTGTCGGTGGTGTCGCACAAGTCGATGGTCTTTACACTCATCGGGCTTCACACGAGGGCTGCCGCGGTGAAACTAACCAATTTTTATACCTGCCTGAGTACATGTTGTTGAAGTCAGCTGGCCAAACCTTACTATTTAGCAAATCGAAACTGGAAAGTCCCGCGATATGCACGCGAACAAACGTGACTTGAGCACGTATTTATTTGTATTTAGAACCGCTAGCTTGAATAATAACCTGCGGCAGCAGACTAAAAGTAGCCCAGAGTCGCACCTCTCCCACATTGAAATCTGCATATAACAGCCGTATGATCCATACAATCTACGGTATGATCGCGGGCACAGTTTGGAATCACAAACTTGGCTGCATTTGAGTCTTCATGGCATTTTGAAGATACAACATCATCAAGTTAGTAACTAACGAATGTAAAGCCTCTGTTATACTTTCCGTGTCCGCGAGTCCGCTATGGTGCGCGTGACGTAAAAATCGTCATCAGAGAGTGTGCACGGAGGCTCTGAGCGGACGACCGCGTTCCTCCCATTTTTTATGACTGTGTGGACAAGTGTGCGCGGTCAGTAGGCTTCAAAAGCACAATTGCACATGTGCAGGCTGTGTGAAGAAGCCCATTGCTACTCGAACCTGTGCAATACGTCAATAAAAGAACATAAAGACAGACAGATGTGCAATAATTCTTGGCAATTGTTTGTTCACATGTTTGTTGCAGAGCGGACCATCAAGTATAAATGGAAGAAGTCCGTGTCCGTGCTGTCCATGTACATGTCCTGATTGCTCATGCGGAAAGTATAACGCAGGCTTTACAGTATCAACTTTAGTTGTCCGCTAGTAAAAACAGTTTTATCCGTCATTATTTGAGTACGAACCAGCGCGAACAGATAATATTACTTCACAAAGTTAGTAATCAGTCTTCTTGCTTACGTTGAGCATACCAGCTAATTTCTGGTTCAAACACATATGGCTTAATTAAATCAATATTTACACTAGCTATTGCCATTGTATCATTGTATGAATTGTTTACTACAATTCAGTTAGAGGATGGCTGGCTGCTATGTGACTGAGTGGAGGCGGAGCTAATTTGTGTATTCATAGATCCGCGTATAGTAAATGAGGCAAGGGTGTAGAGTTATATTCAATCTATTTTAAGGCATGAGAAAATTATTTTCATAAGAAGAAACATTTATTAACATTCTTCAATATAAATGCCCACTGCTAGGATTGAGTAACATCTTTCCATATGAAATTAGTAGCTACACGTGGAAGTTTCTTATATTTTTACTGCTGCCAAGATTAACTGATCATGCAAAGTTATCTGGTCTATCTAGCTTTGATGTGATGCTGACGTCTACTAAAAAAACTCTGGGGACAGCAGATGCTTTCACCAACTAGGATGATTTTGAAGTTGGAGGAGAAAATGAGTCCTAACCTAAAGGCCCCGATATACTTCTAACGAAGTTTGTTTTCGTTCTTCGTTTGGAGGCAAAAAGAAGTTCAAAAAGGCTGAGTGACGGTATACCATTTCAGAACTTTCCAACACCCCCACGTTGCTGGAGTGGGGTGTAGATTAATGTTGACATGTCAACACGCTCGCGCATATTCCCCATTTATTTGAAACACATGTATTTGGTATTTGCTACCTTATATCTTTACTCTTTCCTTTCATTCTTTTCATGGCTTTAGAATATTTCTCTATGTCGCTTTTTGCATAACTCTGGGTCATCGACACCAAGCTTCGTTGCAGTTTCTTACTAGGAATTAAAAGCTTCTCTGAATCTTTAAAGTCTCTCTGCGAGCGATCGTACAGGTGCAGATATATTTGTGCAGCTCAGCTGTTTGACACTCCAGTGTGTTCTGGAGATGCTGTTCAATGCCCGGACCTCCTTAGAATGAGCAACGAACCGGGAAAAAAAAAATAATCGCACATCAAACAAGGTGGAGTTCCAGAACACACCCACCGGTTGCGTAAAGGCTACGGACCAATGGAAGCTCAAAGGTGTTTAGGAGCCAAAACGAACTCCCCCAGAAAGTTCACTTTGGTGAGCTGTTTCAAACTAACGAAACAAACTCAAAGCGAACTTAGTTTCGGCCTGATTTTGTTCGAAATGACATCATATCAATTTGTTTTCGATTTCGTTTGAAGTATATCGGAGCCTTAACTGTCTTGAACAGGAAAACACAGAGTTCACCCAGAGCTAGACAAGACAAGCGTTTGAGATTAAAAAGTATATGAATTTTGAATTTTTTATTTTTTTTTTTTTTTAGAAAATAACCGAGCGTTTCACTAGATAAGACCCTTCTTCCTCGGCTGGGATCATTTAGAGCCTTTTGAAGTTGCATTTAAACTTTTTTGCATTTAAGCATTTTGGAAGTTCAAACTCGGGGGCACCGTAGAAGTCCGTTTATATGGAAAGAAATCCTGAAATAGTTTCCGCAAAACACAATTCCTTTACAACTGAAGAAAGAAAGACATGAACATCTTGGATGACAAGGGGGTGGTGAGTTCATTATCAGTAAATTTTTGTTCTGGAAGTGAGCTACTCCTTTAAGAGACCTTGGCATCAAACACTCCAGAGTCAGTCAAGTCAGCTTTATTTATATAGCACTTTAAACAATACGTGCCAAAGCTGCTTTACAGTGTCAATAATGCAGGAGGACAATAGTAAACTGTCAAAGTCAGTGACGTCATCGTCCATGCTCAGTTCAGTTTTCTTCAAATAGTGTCTGTGCAGTCAAGTCAACAATGTTAACCAGAAATTAACTAAGTAAGCCAAAGTTGACAGCGGCAGGGAACCAAAACTCCATCAGTGACAGAATGGAGAAAAAACCTTGGGAGAAACCAGGCTCAGTCGGGGGGCCAGTTCTCCTCTGACCAGAGAAAACCAGCATGGTGTGGGTTTAATTCCAGGCTGCAGCAAAGTCAGATTGTGCAGAGGACTTATTCTTAGTATAAGTAGTTACTAGTCTACTAAGTCTGGTTCCCGTGGTCTTGTGCTGATGGCCGTTGAGGTGATGAGGTCTTCGCTAGGGATCTGTATCTGGGGCTCATCTAGTTGTCCTGGTCTCCGCTGACATTCAGGGCTGTAGAGGTCCTCTCTAGGTGCTGATCCACCATCTGGCCTGGAAATTTGATAGTGTGCTATGTGTATGTCAGGTTAAACAAGGTTTAATTTAGGTTTAAACTGACAGAGTGTGTCTGCCTCCCAAACAACGCTAGGTAGATTGTTCCAGAGTTTGGGCGCTAAATAGAAATGATCAACTGGCCAAAGTTTTGAGATCACATTGGACGTGAAGGACTATAATGTGATAAGAGCTCGCTCAAGTACTGAGGAGCTAAACCATTCAAATCTATACGATGTTTGATAGGGAGCCAGTGCAGTGTTGACAGGACCGGGCTAATATGATCATACTTCCTGGTTCTAGTAAGAACTCTAGCTGCTGCATTTTGGACTAACTGAAGTTTGTTTACTAAGCGTGCAGAACAACCACCCAATAGAGCATTACAATAATCTAACCTTGAGGTCATAAACGCATGGATTAACATTTCTGCATTTGACATTGAGAGCATAGGTTATAATTTAGATAGATTTTTTCCATCTTAAAAATAAAGTTTTACAAATGCTAGAAACGTGGCTTTCTAAGGAATGATTGCTATCAAATACCACACCTAGGTTCCTAACTGATGACGAAGAATTGACAGAGCAGCCATCAAGTCTTAGAGTTCTAGGTTATTACATGCAGAGGTTTTGTGGTCCAATAATTCCCTCTTTTCATTAATTATTATTTAGGTTTTATAATATAATACAATATAGTATATTGTATTAAGATATAATATATGGTAAATTTCCATGTAAGAGATCTGTAAGCTAAATGTTTTCAGAAAATGTGAACGTGAATATTTTATATATCGTTAGTTATCTAAACATCCCTATGTAGTAGAGTTAGCACACTTCTACACTAGTGTGTAAATGTAACACTGTCTACAATGACATGATATCTTGCCACGCTGCAACAGCTTAAAATCTGTCTACACTGGACGCGACACAGAGACCGTTGCAAATCATTTGAACTTTGTGTCATAAATGTCATAAATAGAAGAACGAGGCATCAGTTTACTGTCAGGGATTTGTCGTATTGAGAGGTGTCATCTAGTGTAGACCACATCATTGATTATATTGGGTTTTCTAGTATTTTATAATATTGTGTTGCGTCGCGCTGCACCGCTAGCATCCAGTGTAGACACGGTAAGTGTTTTGTAAACTTTCATCATTGTTTTGTTCTCATTTCAGTGCATTGGCCCCCTTTAAACATAAATGGTGTTATACATGTTGGATATTTGTATCATTGTTTTGTTCTGCTGTTCTCTCTTGCTTCTGTGAATGCATTGTTTTCAGATTTGTAATTTCATCTGTCAGTGACGTTTTTTGAACCACTGTGATGGGTCATTTAAAAGTTTTTACAAACATCTGCTGCTTCCTCCCTGACACAAATATTGGTTTTCTTTCCAAATAAATATCACATGGAATTACAGTGTGATGAGTTTTTGGACAAATGGTTGAGTGGAGCATTTGTCTTTCTTTCTTTTCCCCAAGTTTCTTTATTTTTTGCATCTTAACCCCTTGTAATGTGTGATTAATCTTTTTTTTTTTTTTTATTTAAATGGAGGGTTTAAATGCCAGCTTTTCCTAAAGAAAGACTTTCATATCTGAATGTTTTAATGTCTGATGCTTTGTGTTATTAAATTGAGTTTAATATTTGTATGTTGGTTTCGACGACTTGCATATCTGAATGTTTTAATGTCTGATGCTTTGTGTTATTAAATTGAGTTTAATTTTTATTTGTCTTTTTTGCCTTAGACTTGAGGGTCCTCAAAGAGGAGAGTCAAGAACTGAATGATCAATATAAGAATCAACATGATTTCGTAACTGGAGACAACTCTTTTAGTTGCTCACAGACTGAAGAGACCGGAAGTAGTAGTTATTTCCTCTGCCAACCGTGTGGAAAGTGTTTCCTTCAAAAAAGTTTTTTTAAAAGGCACATGAGAGTTCACACCGGAGAGAAGCCTTACGCCTGCCAACAGTGTGGAAAGCGTTTCAGTCACAAAGAAGCTCTTACAGTACACATTAGAATTCACACTGGAGAGAAGCCTTTCACATGTCCTCAGTGTGGAAAGAGTTTCACTCAAAGTGGAAACCTTAGAGACCACATGAGAATTCACACTGGAGAGAAGCCTTATGCCTGCCAACAGTGTGGAAGAAATTTCAACCGGAAAAGTAGTCTTAATAGCCACAAGACAGTTCACAATGGAGAGAGTCTTTTCACCTGCCAACAGTGTGAAAGAAGTTTCACTCACAAAGGAAGCTTTAACCAACACATGAGAATTCACAATGTAGTGCAGCCTTACACATGCTCTCAGTGTGGAAAGAGTTTTGATCAACATGAAAACCTTAAAGTCCATATGAGAGCTCATAGAGAGAAACCCTACACATGTTCTGAGTGTGGAAAGCGTTTCAGTCAAAAACGAAACTTTGAAGACCACATGACAATTCACTCTGAAGATCAACCCTACACATGCACTCAGTGCGGGAAGAGTTTCAATTACAAACGACGCTTTGAAGACCACATAATAATTCACACTGGAGAGAAGCCTTTCACATGCCAACAATGTGGAAAAAGTTTCTACCGAAAAGGTAGCCTCAACAGGCACATGAAAACTCACAGTGGAGAGAAGCCTTAGACGTGTGGTCTCTGTGGAAAAAGTTACATATATAAAGCAGCCGTTAAATACCACATGAGATTTCACATATGAGAGAACTGTTTTTTATGTCATCAGTGTGGAATTGTGGAGTTTCACAGACAGAAAACATCTTGGGAAACATGTAACACCAGACAGAAGTGCCATCACTGTGGAAAGACAATCTTGAGGTTCACACAAGCTCCCCCGATACAGTTCAAAATACCTGAGCAGCGGATTTGGACTTCGTTTGCACCTGGGTTTAAAATGTGTTTCGGTTGATCGGATCACAGATATACTGTCTCCATATCACCATCTCTTTTGTCCACTTTCGACCACTCCTGTCCCCATTTTTTCAAGGGTGGGGGGGTCAGTGGATGGGTAAATGCGTGTTTTCCTTTCATTAACATAATAAATGTGACAAAACAGATTTTCTTTTAGTTTGTGTGTCTTATTCCTAGGTGTAAAGTCAGGTAGATTCATACAAGAAATTAGTCAATACCATACATAGAAGAAGCAAATTTATTAAGAAAAACAAAGATATTGAAAAAGCATATGGTGTGGCATGGAGAGAAGGATTGTTAATAAAAGCTGCTAGAATGGAACCAACAGGTAAAATGCATTATTGGTTGTTAACATTTTTATTTCAAAAGGTCATCTGTAGTGCAGGTGAGTTGAAGTCAGTCATTTAATGTAGAAACAGGGTGTCCGCAGGTCCTTAAAAAATCTTAAAATGTCTTAACGTTTTCCTAATAAAAGGCCTTAAAAATGTCTTGAATTCAGATTCGATGGGTCTTTTATATTTTTGGTCACATTACCGCTAAAATATCTCACGTCTGATGGACCTAATGACTGTTTACAACCACTGGACACAGACCGAAGATTTTTTTCTCCCCTGCGTTAAGTTACTGCATCATCAGAGAGAATCACAGTAACAGAATACAGGTCAGCTATTCCTTTTTAATGTTCACAATAATAACAATAATAATAAAGGTTGAGCAACAGCCGATCATCCTTCTAGCTTTTGTGTACATTTTTTATTTGTATTTATTTATTTATTTTTTTAAACCACTGGACAAATAGCCTGATCAAAACATAAGTGACAAAAAATAACCAGTGAAGCATTGAAACCCAAGAATGATTTTTCTAATTTTATTAGCCTACATTCAATGTAAACAGCGATTAATTATAGATGGTGTATTTCTGGTATCAAGCAGGGATGGGCATTCCAAACAAAAATAATATTCGAAAATCACTGGGTATTATTCGATTATTATTCGAAAATCGCACCCCTCCCCTGCATGCACGCACAAACACACATAAACAGAGAGAGATGGGATTCACGCTTTCAATCTGTATGATAAACTGTTTAATTTAGAAGACAGGCTACCTTAACTCAAGCTATATAATGATTGTAACGTGCTGAAACATATTAATATAATGTTATACATAACCGAATGACGGCACTTATTAAACTAACAGTCCGTCAATTAGCATAAATCAACTGCTCGTAAGGCTAGAACATTTCCAATTAAAAAAATGGAACTCCTAAAGGGAGTAGAAACTATATTCAAAGAAAAATATTATGGATAAATACTTTATATAGAACTCATGTCGTTGGGCAGTTAGGTATAGGATGTGCATTATGTGCAGATGATGGTGCCACATGGGAGAGGGGTCAAAACTTTTTGCAAGTAATTTTTTGCGTGCAGGCGGCCATTAAAAAGGTGGAACAGTGGACTATGGACTAGAGATTTAAAATACATTAACATTAACTAAATGGAACCTTATTGTAAAGTGTTACCAATTTTAGTTATTTATTTTGAATATAGCCTTTATAATAAATAACTTTATAGTTTGCTGCCATAAAATATGTAGATTGGTGTGATACACAAACAGAACCAGTTCGGTAATTGGCTTCAGCTGAAATTGCCATAACGCCTGATGTTTGGACAGTGGCAGGCATGGAGGAGTAAAACTCAGAACAGAGAATGCAAATTTTGTCGGAAAGAAATGAAAGTGCAGTTGTGCAAGAATGATTCAGATTTTATTACATTTAGTGTAAATAATGATTTATAGTGAATACAGTAACACGATTCGTTGAGAAATCAGAACAAATGAGCACAAAGAAACTCACAGATAGTAATTTTTTTTCACATAGCCTAGAAGAGCAACGAGAAGACCAAGAGAGTGATGTTTCCTGAATATCAGCATGATTGGAGATTTGACATTGATTTTTATTAATTCAGTATATGAGTAGTAAACATTGTGACCTACATTTTTTGAATAGAATACATTTTAAAATAGTTCCAAAAAGGAACACAGCAGAACCAAGCAGCACACAGCCATGTTTCATTACTGAATGATTCAGCAATTCTGAATGAAGCACATGCTTCATTGTTTAATGATTCAGCCGTCTGAATGAATGAAACGACTGTATTCGATGGTGGTACAGTTTGCACAAACAGAAACTTGATGGCTTTTCTCCAGTCATGGCCTGATTTTTCAGTATGTCAACATCTATAGGTACTTTGTTAAATCAATTTTGAAATATCTGCAAATGTATTTTGACATTTTAGGCTTTCTGCTGATCCACTTCTAATTCAGAGTGATACAGTTTATTTAAATGATGTAAATTTTCTCGAATATCCAATATTATCATCATTGTCAAACTGAATGGTTAATTTAAAGCACAACCGGTCAAAAGTTTGGGATAATACTTTTTTAAATGTTTTTGTAATGAGTCTCTTCTGCTCACCAAAGCTGCATTTATTTGATCAAAAATACAATAAACAGAGTAATATTGCGAAATATTATTTCAATTTATAATGTTTTTATGTGAATATGCATTCAAATGTAAATTATTCCTGTGATCAAAGCTGAATTTTCAGTCACTAATATGCTGATTTGCTGATCAAGAAACATTTCTGATTATTGTGAAAATACTTGTGCTTCTTCATTTTTTTTTTTTTTTTTGTGAAAAACATAATACCATTCAAAAGCACCATTAATTATTTTTTTTTTTAATTCACCAGGATAAATGTAATTGACCAAAAGAGCCAGTTAAATCACTTTAACTTTCAGTGAGTCTCTTCGGAGCTCCAGGTCAAACCACGACTCATTCGCAATGGCTAGCAAATGTAGCAAACACAATACTTTCCCATAATGCAACTTCGACTACGGGAGGCTGTTAACTCAAAAAGAATCAATGCTTTCTGCAATTGGGTCAGATCGAGGTCACCTTAAATGAACCGTACCTGCAGTGAATTGAGAGATAAGTCTTCTTAGCACCCAATACTGAAACAAGAGTGGTAGCATTATATTATATTATTATATTATTCAGGACCACACCTATTAGTGTGCCAAAATTTATCATTTTGGAAGGTGTGGTTCTTACAGCTTCAATAGACTCCCATTGGGGAGGAGTAAGAAGACAAAGAAAACCAATAGATTCAAAAGGGACTACAGCACAGTCGGTGCTTGGCTCCTGATAAACACAAAATAATAATCAACATTAATATTCAGGGAATACAATCAGACTATATTTTATTTAATCAGGTCGTATGGGGTCTGGATAATGGGTAAGGGACGCTGGCCCCAAGAACTTTAAGAATAACTAAAGGTTTTGTTGCTTTGTGACATTAAACTGGGGTTAAACTTGTATTTAGTTTTTTCACCTTAGACCTGATGCCACAGAAAGAGTCAAGAACTGAATGATGTAAAGGAAGAGAAACAAATGTATGAGAATAATTAATAATAATAAGTAATATTTTGTAACTGAACTTAATAGGTAGCCAGTGCAGAGACTGTAGTATTGGGGTAATATGATCATATTTTCTTGACCTGGTAAGGACTCTAGCCGCTGCATTTTGGACTACCTGTAGCTTGTTTATTGAGGATGCAGGACAACCACCTAGCAGTGCATTACAATAGTCCAGTCTAGAGGTCATGAATGCATGAACTAGCTTTTCTGCATCAGGAACAGGTAACATGTTTCATAGCTTGGCAGTGTTTCTAAGATGGAAGAATGCTATTTTTGTAACATAGGAAATATGATTTTCAAAAGACAAGTTACTGTCTAATATAACACCCAGATCGTCTAATAACTAATTTGTCGTCAAAAAAAAAAAAACAATCCACACACATATTAGTCATCAAATCTTTTACAATATATATATATTTCTTTTTACACATTATGATCAGTGTAATAAAAAATTATTTGTCGTCACACTTAAAAAAACAAGTCATGCAGATGTGAGACCCTATTTTTGTTCTTTGAAAAGTTTAAAAGTATATATCTGTGTGAAATTAATTTTGATCAAATAGCGGTATCACTCATATTTGATTAAGATTAATACTCAATATATAACATAAACTTCCATCTTGCAGTGAATGGCACAATATAAGTGGAAAACTATAAATAAAAGGATGAACTGAATGAAATAATGAACTGCATTATTTGATTTATGTTCATACATGTTGGTTTTTATGTCTTTATACATACTTTGCTGCGGTACCATGGGTGCAGAAGGCGCAATGATATTACGCAGCGCCTGAAAATAGTCCCAGCTAGGTAACTTCCAATAAGACTATTTTCAGGCGCTGCGTAATATCACTGCACCTTCTGCACTCATGGTACGGCAGCCAAGATCCTTGATTATTACGCCGGAATGAGAATATAGTTCCTAGCCATATCGGCTGAGAAAATCGCAACTTTTAATTTTTTTACATTGGTCTTAGTTCACAATGTAACTACAGATGAGTCAAGTTTTAAATAGGAAAAATATAGAAACTCTTTGGTAATTTTTTTAGCGAGATGCTAACGGTCTAATCAGATTCAATGATCTATGCTAAGCTAAAAGTGCTACCGCCAGACCCGGAGGTCGGCTGAATGGATTCAAAAATGGTGAACTCAACTGTTTAACTCTAGGGGAGTTGGAAAATGAGCCTATTTTCAAAAAAAGTGGAGTGTTCCTTTAACTAGGATAGAGGTGATTCAAAACCAAGCCCTAAGAATATGTTGTGGAGCGTTTAGATCCTCTCCTGTGACAGCTTTGCAGGTAAAAATGTTTGAAACACCACTAGACATTCGTGAAATTCAGCTTAAAATAGATAGTCATTACTTTTACATTTTTACAAATTTATATAGATGGTTCTAAAGACCCAGAAACTGGGTTTGTACCGAATACGGCAACTCAGAATTATAGCCAAATATTTACGGGTGCCTGCTCATGTTGGAGTGGAAGGAAATGAGGAGGAAGACAAGACAGTGAAGCAAGCTCTTCAGCACACGAATATTGACATACATATACCCTTGAGTAAATCAGAAATTAAAGGTTTAATTAAAGTTAGCTGTCAGAAAGATGTGTCAAGAGAGATGGGATAAAGGAAACAACGTGTGACATCTTTATAATATATATAAAGAAGTAGGCCACGTAAGAACTGCTTATGGTGATAGAAGGGATGATACAGTAATATCTCGATTGAGAATTGGACACTCTGCTCTTAATAAATCACTCCAGATGATAGGAAGACATGAATCTGTGGTCTTCCAGAAACTGTAGAGCATGTGCTGATTAACTGTAGGGCATATGAAAAGGAAAGGGAGGAATTAAATTCTGCTGTCATTAATTCTATGACAGAATGTCTTTAACAGTTCTCATAAAGGTTGCAAAGCTCTTTTTACATTTTCTGAAAAGGACAAATGTATATAACAAAATATTGGTAGAAGAATTTATTTATTTTTGAATTAGCATTTTCCTTGATATCGTCGCCACACTCTCCATCCCAGTAGGTGGCGGAATATGCACCAAAAGCTTGTTTGCCAACCGCCATAAAACATTAAAAGAAGAAGAGATCGTAGACTCAAAACTGGCCAAACAAGCAATGAAACATATGAACGCTGAGGTACAAATTCCACTGAGTAAAGTAGAAATAAAAGGAAGAATCAAAGAACACATGAATAAAAAGTGGCAGGAAATGTGGGACAATCATTTAAAGGGCAGACATCTATACAATATTCAAAAACAAGTTGGCAAAGGGAGAATATGCTTTAACAATAAAAAAGAAGACATAATAATAACTCGACTTCGAATTGGAAATTCTGGTTTAAATCATTCATTATTCACAATAAGGACACATCAGTCACGATTATGTACAACATATATATGCAAACACTACCAGTTAAAGGTTTTTGAACAGTAAGATTTTTAATGTTTTTTAAAGAAGTCTCTTCTGCTCATCAAGCCTGCATTTATTTAATCCAAAATACAGCAAAAGCAGTAATATTGTGAAATATTATCTATTATCTATAAAAAATAACTACTTTCTATTTGAATATTTTTGAAAATGTAATTTATTTCTGTGATGTGCAGCTGTATTTTCAGCATCATTACTCCAGTCTTCAGTGTCACATGATCTTCAGAAATCGCTCTAATATGCTGAATTGCTGGTTATCAATATTAAAAACAGTTGAGTTGAGACATTTCTGTAGGATTCTTTGATGAATAAAAAGATCCAAAGATCAGCATTTATCTAAATAAAAAAAAATTGCAACATTATACCACTTTTTTTTTTTTTTGAGAAATTATAGAAATTAATAATTTTAGCAATAATGCTTTAAATTGATCAAAAGATTTCTATTTCAGATATACAGGTACATCTCAATAAATTATAATGTCGTGGAAAAGTTCATTTATTTCAGTAATTCAACTCAAATTGTGAAACTCGTGTATTAAATAAATTCAGTGCACACAGACTGAAGTAGTTTAAGTCTTTGGTTCTTTTAATTGTGATGATTTTGGCTCACATTTAACAAAAACCCACCAATTCACTATCATCAGTGTGAATCAGAGGTAAAAAAAAAATTGTATATAAATTATATAAGTACTGTTCAGTGTCTTTCACAGACCGATTGTTTTGTGTCTTTACACATCAGTGTATCGTCACGAGTCGCAGGGTTTTAATTTTTTTTACTCTCATATATTTTGTTATCATTGCCATGCGTTATACAACTGAGAAACTGCAACGACTGGAGTCGTTATTTTCTTTTCTTCACTGTTATCTTTCTGCACTCCATTGAAAATCATACATCAATTAGAGTTAATATTCAATGTTGAAACATTATTCAAATGTTATTTTTCAAAGCAAATGTCATTCTAACGCAGATTAATTCAGTTGCACAAGATGTTTTCTGGAGCAACCGATCAATCCCTCAGCTTGAGCACTGAGGATCTGATGTCAAAGCGCATGGCCAGAAGTAGCAGGACTCTGTGGAGACGGTCAGCGAACAGAAGTTATGGATGAAGTCATGTTGAGTTATTCTGCAGGTACTAACTGAAGGGACGGCTGATTAATAACAGGGTCTAGTGCATCTGTCACATAAATCTGCATCATATACTTGAATGTATATGTGTCAAGTTGTTTTCGTTTTACTGCTTCAGAGTTATTTTCCATTTATATTGAAATATAGTCTTGCACGACTTCAGTCAGTATGTTCAACGGTGCTGGCACCTGTGCATTGCTCTTCCTGCATTCCACCGCTTAAACTCACGAGGCTTTTCAACGACTGCAACAGAGAAAAAAAAACATGATGATGAAGACCTGCAATCTCACTAGAATGTGATGCAATAGAAATGAAATCAAAAACAAACATGTTTTATTTGAGCTGGCAGAGAATCCCAAGCACAAGCTGTAAAGACTACACCCTCTTCTGGAAAGGGGCAGGGAGCAGCAGCTCATTTGCATTGAAAGAGACAAAAACAGCATGTAACTATACAAATAAGGGGATGTACAGTCGTGGCCAAAAGTTTTGAGAATTACATAAATATTAGTTTTCAAAAAGTTTGCTGCTAAACTGCTTTTAGATCTTTGTTTCAGTTGTTTCTGTGATGTACTGAAATATAATTACAAGCACTTCATACGTTTCAAAGGCTTTTATCGACAATTACATGACATTTATGCAAAGAGTCAGTATTTGCAGTGTTGGCCCTTCTTTTTCAGGACCTCTGCAATTCGACTGGGCATGCTCTCAATCAACTTCTGGGCCAAATCCTGACTGATAGCAACCCTTTCTTTCATAATAACTTCTTGGAGTTTGTCAGAATTAGTGGGTTTTTGTTTGTCCACCCGCCTCTTGAGGATTGACCACAAGTTCTCAATGGGATTAAGATCTGGGGAGTTTCCAGGCCATGGACCCAAAATTTCAACATTCTGGTCCCCGAGCCACTTAGTTATCACTTTTGCCTTATGGCAACGGTGCTCCATCGTGCTGGAAAATGCATTGTTCTTCACCAAACTGTTGTTGGGTTGTTGGAAGAAGTTGCTGTTGGAGGGTGTTTTGGTACCATTCTTTATTCATGGCTGTGTTTTTGGGCAGAATTGTGAGTGAGCCCACTCCCTTGGATGAGAAGCAACCCCACACATGAATGGTGTCAGGATGCTTTACTGTCGGCATGACACAGGACTGATGGTAGCGCTCACCTTTTCTTCTCCGGACAAGCCTTTTTTCCAGATGCCCCAAACAATCGGAAAGGGGCTTCATCGGAGAATATGACTTTGCCCCAGTCCTCAGCAGTCCATTCACTATACTTTCTGCAGAAGATCAATCTGTAACTGATGTTTTTTTTGGAGAGAAGTGGCTTCTTTGCTGCCCTTCTTGACACCAGGCCATCTTCCAAAAGTCTTTGGCCTCACTGTGCGTGCAGATGCGCTCACACCTGCCTGCTGCCATTCCTGAGCAAGCTCTGCACTGGTGGCACTCCGATCCCGCAGCTGAATCCTCTTTAGGAGACGATCCTGGCGATTGCTGGACTTTCTTGGACGCCCTGAAGCCTTCTTTACAAGAATTGAACCTCTTTCCTTGAAGTTTGTGTCAGAGTAACAATTTAAATGCGACTTTGTGAAACGGACTGTCCTATAATTGTTGCTATAGTAGCATCATATTTTTGCTAGAAAGCCTATGCATTTGGCAAATATATTTTTTAAATAAACCATTATATTTCATAATTAAAATCTATTTTCACACTCATCTTGGGTGAGAGGGCGGGATAGGCCCCCTCACGCCCCCCCGTGGCGCGGCCCTGGGTTGAGCGCATGCTGGGCTCACGTGAAAGGGCTTTAACGGCGTGCGTTCTGGAGACTCCTTTCGTCACTACAAAGACGCCAAAATGCAATCACTCGCAAACAAGCTTCTCTAATACATCTTATGAAGTTGATTTCATTAGAATTGTGATTAGTATTATAAACAGTGCGAAATACGTATTTCTTTATTCAAATATCTGTTGGCATTTGTAAAATACAGCACGCACCATTTTACCTTTAAATATGGGACGATTCAGTATTTTAAGGGACGGGTGGCAACCCTAATCTGTGTTCAAAAGGAAATTTATTGAAACATGTACATTAAATTATGATGATTTGATATGCATTATATATTGTTTGTTATTGGTTTATTAATGTAAGTTATTATAAAAGTGTTACCTAACAAAGTAAATAACTATCAATCGAAGTTGTTTCAAGGGGCACATGCTTTTACCGGCAATGAGCAGCATTTGACCCGATCAGTCAGTGTTTGTCTAAAGTGCGTTTACATTCAGGTCATTGACTTTAATATCTGACTTCATTTGATCATTTAGTTTTGATCACTGACTGGAGCAGTAATATGAATAAAGACAGATTCTTCAGTTAACTGATCTGAGTTTGATCTGCAGATATTATAGTCAATTTAATGGTAACACTTTCTATGAAGCCCATATTTATAACACATTATAAGAGCATTATAATGAACGCATAATGCATTATTAAAAAAAAAAACTTAGTTAAAATCAAATGTGCCATATTGCACATTCATCTGATCAGATATCTGATCTAATGGGCTGTTTAAGAAAAACAATATTTTATTTTTATTGTTGTAGTTGTATTAATTTATAAGTGGTCTGTCTGCTTTAAGTAAAGTAGCAAGTTAACAATGGCAAGATATTAGACTTGTAATACATTATTAGCAATGGGAAATATAATTCATTGTAAGTTAAGTGGATGCACTGTGTTTGTTGTGTTATAAATCATCATATTCTTAAAAGCTATAACCACAAATAAGTAAATATTACAATGCATTAAAATGATGATTCAACGTATTATGAGGTTTTGTAATACCTTATGCATTCACTATAATGCCTTAAGAATACTCTTATAATGTATTATAAATACAGGCTTCATGGAAAATGTTATATATACACATTTATGAAACTTAAATTCAGGTTTCATTCTTAGTTGATCACTTCCTTTAACACTTGCAATCGCTTTTATTTACTTGAGGAAATTTAAATGCAATAAACCTGTAAGCAAATGCCAGCCATTTACTTTTACATTGGTCTTACAGTAAATTCTGTGTTGCAGTGGATGCTTAATATTTCACTCATTAAAAATACAAAATCAAACAAGCAACTTAACATTTTAATCGGCATTTTACCAAGAAAAACAGTTTTCAGGGACACTTACAGCTAAGCATATAGATATTTTGCTGGATCAGTGTTTGTATTTTTGTGAGTTTAGTCACATACAGGTCGTTGATGTGCACTCTGTGCTCCTGGCTGCTGATTGGCTAGAAGCAGGAAATCACAGTATTGATAAACCATACAAATGTATTCTGAAAGAATGGGGCAGATTCTGTGGACAGACTGCAGTCTGCTAAGGTTCTCTCTTCTGGATTTGAAGAATCTGTTGTTCCTTTGAGCAGTTTAACTGACCCTGGAGCAATGCATCACTTCATTTCTTTACTGTTAGTCATTATTGGGCTGCATGTGAGCGTTCAGACTGCAATAAGTGTTGAAGATCTATATGCGTTGCATGCGGGCAATGGAATGTCGTGGGGGTGGTGGCGCTTTGAGGACAGGTGCCCAAATGGAACGTACGCAGCAGGGTTCAGCATCAGGGTAAGTCATGCACTGAATCTATTACAGTAATATGGGGTGGCTTGGTGTTTAAACATGTAAGCTGGTAACTGATCATTACTCGTTTAATTCCAGGTTTCTCCAGGAAGATGCACCTGCCTAATACTAATGTTATCATGCAATGATTAGAGTTAAAATACAAAATACAGATCTTACATATTTAAAATTAAAATGTAGTTTTTGTTTTTCAAGTTGTAATACAAGGTATAACATATTTCCTATGGCTTTTGGGATGACAACACTGCACTCAATGGGATTCGCCTTCACTGCATCGATCCATCCAAAGGCTTATCAAGGTCTTATGAGAACTACGCCTCAGTTCAGTCAGATGTAGGAAGGTAATGGGCTCGCTCTACAGGGTACTAGTTACATTAGTTCTTGCAGGTTTGGAATCTTTAAGAGTTTTTACATTAAGGTTTAGGAGCAGCTTCTTCATAAGCTACAGTAAACAAATTAATTGTTTTTCCTTCAGCTGGGGTCAGTGGAAAAAAATCCAATGGTGTCCTTTTGGATTCTTGACTGCTTTTCAGCTGAGAGTTGAATCTCCCCAAGGGATCGAAGACGACTCGGCCGCAAATAACATCAGGTGAGCACGTAGTCATCGTTCACTGTGAGAACTACATTTAAAAAAAATTAATATAAAAAAACTTTGCGGTTTAATCATAGTTGTCACAGTACACACACGAGGATAACTGAAACCAAGGAGCGAGGAGACAAGGAATATACTAACAGTCTTTAATCCATGGATCACAGGAAACATTAACACTGGAAACAGCAGGGAACACATCAGTGTAACAAGTCAAGTCAATTTATTTATAGAGCACTACATTAACACAACCATTGTTGATCCAAGGTGCTTTACAGTAAAAGGTTACCTTAAAAGCAACAGAGATCAAAAATTAAAGGGGAAAGAGATAAAATATTTATACTTTATTTTATATGTATATAGAAAACACATCAAAAGTTCCGTACATAGCATCACTCAAAAGCAAGGGTGTAAAAATGAGACTTTAAGTTGGATTTAAAAACACAGAGTGATGGAGAGGCCCTGATAGTAAAGGGTAAACTGTTCCAGAGTTTAGGGGCAGCAACAGCGAAAGCTCTGTCACCTTTGGAATTACAACGAGAACGAGGGACAGATAAAAGAAGCTGTTACAAGATCTTGATGACCTAGAGGTTGTATATGGCTGGATAAGATCAAAGATATAATCTGGGGCTGACTTATGCAGTGCCTTATATACAAAAAGAAACACCTTAAAATCAACTTTGAATTTGATAGGGAGCCAGTGCAATGAAGCAAGAACAGGAGTAATATGCTCCCTCTTTTTTGTTCCTGTCAACAATCTGGCTGCCACATTTTGAACCATCTGAAGCCGAGATAGAGTGCTTTGAGGAAGGCCAACATACAGAGAATTACAATAGTCCAGCCTTGAAGAGATTAGTGCGTGGATGACAATTTCAAGATCTTTTTGAGAGAGAAAATGTTTTGCTTTCGCAACAGATCTGAGGTGGAAGAAGCTATTCTTTACAACCGTGTTTACATGCTTGTCAAATTGTAGTAATTGATCAAAATGGACCCCTAGATTTTTTACATGGGGCTGTAAGTTATCACTAACGGAGCCTAACCTACTTGTAAGAGTAGTATTGAGTGCAGCGGGGCCTAGCAGAAGCACCTCAGTTTTGTCAGTGTTTAGTTGCAAGAAATTGTTAGCCATCCAAGTTCTCACTTCGTCAAAACATGAGAAAAGAGGTTGTAAAGAGGAGCCATTTTTTTCGAGTTTGATAGGAAGGTAAAATTGTAGGTCATCGGCGTAGCAGTGATAGTTAATATTATATTTCTGGAGAATGGAGCCTAGGGGAAGCATGTAGAGCGAGAACAATAAAGGGCCAAGAATAGAACCCTGAGGAACACCATAAAGGACTGGTGCAGAAGGTAAGGTGAACAACCCAATATTTACTGAAAACGTCACATTCTTTAAATAAGAGGTGAACCACTGTAATGCCATGCCTTGAACCACTACTGCATATTGTAGTCGATTCAAGAGGTCAAATGGTCAATAGTGTCAAAGGCTGCACTCAAATCTAACAGAAAACTAAAAGCAAATCACACTAAATAAATTGAAAACAAAAGATCATTCATAACTTTAAGCAAGGCTGACTATGTACTGTGAAGTGCTCTAAAACCAGATTGGAACATATCCAGAATGTTAAAAGAATCCAGGTAAGAAGTAAACTGTGAAAGCACTGCTTTCTCTAAAACCTTAGAAATAAATGTTAGTTTACAGGGGCTATACAGAAGCGTGTTTAAAAGACTCTGGGAAAACCCCACTAGTCAAAGAACTGTTTATAATAGTTAAAAGTGCAGGGCTAATAGTGTCCAATACCTCTCTAAGCAAACGGCCAGGCAGTACATCGGATTGACAATATGTAAATTTCATCTTAGAAATTAATGCACTTAATTGAGATTGAGTTACTGGTTTAAAACTAGTGAAACTGCTAGAGGAGAGAGGTGAGATCTGATATCTTGTACCTTCTGTACAAAGAAACCTAAAAATTCTATGCAGATCTCGAGATTGCCAACAGGGGCTGAGCAAGTGGCTGGATTAAGAACGGAGTTTATAGTTTTAAAAATATCTTTTGGCCTGTTTGCATTCATGGCAATCAAATTTGAAAAGTATTGAGATTTTGCATCACTGACAGGCTTTTGATAGGTGGCTAGACAATCTTTTTAAATTTGATAAGAAACCTGAAGCCCATCCTTTTTCCACCTGCGTTCAGCCCTCCTGCACTCTTGTCTGAGCAGACGGGTAGAAGCATGAGGATTGAGGATTAGATCTAGCTTGCTGCTTTCTAGGCTTCAGCGGAGCAACAGTATTCAATGCAGTAGAACAAGCAGAGTTAAAAGCGAGAACCAGCTGATCAGTGTTCATATCAGGTGACAGAGAGACCTCACAATTAGAAAAGATTGTAAAGAATTCTAGTGCAGTAGTGGCATGAAAAACACGAAAGCTGCATACAGGCTGAGAGAGGATGGGCTGGACATATGGGACTGCAGGTTCAAATAATACAGAACAGTGATCAGAAATACCAGCATCGAATACTTCACATGAGTGTATAGAGAGATTGCGAGTCAAAATAAGATCTAGTGTGTGGCCTAGGTTATGAGTAGGAGAAGAGACACACTGTACGAAACTGAGCGAGTCAATGAGATTCATAAAATTTTTAACCAATGGTTTAGAGGGGCAGCAGACATGGATGTTAAAATCCCCCAGAACCAACAGTCTATCACAGCGTGACACTTGATTGGACAGGAAGTCTGAGAGCTCATGAATAAACGTTGTGCTAACTTTGGGTGGTCTGTAAATCAGGATGCAGATTAGAGGACCATTGAGATCAATATGCAAGAGTAAACTAGAAAAGGCATCTACAGGCAGTAGTCGACATTTAAATGACTTCTTGAAAATTGTAGCTAGACCACCACCAGGTCCATTTGGCCTGGGAGAGCTGTAAAAAGAACAGTCAGAAGGAGATAGTTCACCGAGAGACGAAAGGTCATCAGGTTTCAGCCACAAACAAAAAACAAAAAGAAAAACAAAAGAAAAAGATGATAAAAATTAATTCATAATTAAACAGTGACCTAGCGTTTACTAGGGCCATTTTCACTGAAGGCTGAACTGTTTAGTAGCTGTAGCGGTAGAGCCCTGAGTGGGACATATTCCAGAGAACGGTGATTTACAAAGTTAATATTTCCACCCTCTCTACGTGTTTTTGCATACAGTCGATGAGAAGAGGACCAGACAACGGGGATAGTACATCCATCAACTGAGGGAACTGAAGTAGTGAGCCCAGTGCAGTGTTTGTGAGAACCCTGATGTATGTAGCGAGGCCGGCGAGCAATACCAAGAGCAACACAGTGATTATATAGGCTGATGGGCAGCGGTGGCCAGACTTTGGGGTTCAGGTGATGCAGACCCAGCGACGAATAAAAGGTCATGTCATAAAAACCCCACCAGCAAATAGGCAGCAAAGTTTCTTGAGACAGCACGCAAAAATAAATAAAACGGATTAAAAAAAAAAGTTACGGGCAGTAAAAAGATGAGGATCGTCCTAGAGTCGCAGGATGAACTCAAGGCAGTAAGAATCCAAAAATTAAAACTGCACGCTTGAAAAGTCCAAAATCAGTCACAACCGGACTAATTCGCTCAACCGGAAAAGGGGACTCCTTTCCTGCAAGTAGACCCGACAGCCACAGAACGCAAAAGCACAGACATATATACTAGAGATAATTAATAAACACAGGTGGCAGGATTCAGAATCAAACTAAACGAGAAACAGAACATGACCAAATAAGGAAACACAGGAAGGCACATGAGGAGCAAAACACACATAAAACATTAACTTATGTCAGTCACTAGATTCACCGCTTTAATTTTTAATTTAATTTGACCAGCCCTACTTTTGATTTTTTTTTTTTCAGAATGTGCCAAGTTTCGTGACATTCCATGTTATACTGTAAAATCTGTTTTAATAATTGGATTCCGAGATTCTGTCTGCGTTTTCAAATACTAGATATTTTTCTTCTTCTTAAACCTTTTTTTAGATTCAGATGCAGTGGTGGGTCTTTGCTGCAGGGTGACGGCACATTCCGGGGAAATTGGGGCGAGTGGACCTCAACATGTGAGGGAAGAGGGATATGTGGTATCAAGACGCGGATAGAAGAGCCGCAGGGATATAGTGACGACACCGCTCTCAATGACGTGCGCATGTACTGCTGCGATTAAGGTGATGCGATCGCAATCAGACACTTGGATTGGCACATACTGCAGAGCAACTGAGTTTGTTTTTTCTTTAAGGTACAAGAGGACAACAACGAGAACAGCAAGAAGATCTGATTGATTATAATATTTGATCAAATATTGTGATGAGATTACAATGAACAACTGAATGTATGTCACGGTTCATATCACACAATAAAGCCTAACAGGACAATCAAGGCCTTCACATCATTTATCACAACACTTTACATCAGACGCTTCATGACATTAAATCAGGCACAGAGGTGAAGTAGTGCGATAAGATCACATTTATTTGAATCGAGAGAGAGATGGGTGAAAGTTGCGTGTGTGTATTGCGTCTGTGCGTCTTATACAGATACCATAGGAATGAATGAGAAATGCCGTAAGCATTCAGATTTCACTTCCAAAACATTCAGTCTGTTTAAAAATTCAACCTATAATATTCAACAGGTAATTGTCGGTCCATTTTATTTCTTTTTTTTATTAATTTTGCCTCCACAAATTCAGTGGTTAAAATTCGACAGAAAATTCAACACTGCACATCTGGGAACTGCAGGAAAAGCAGTAGATCACCGATGCGTGATCATCATCTGCTGTTAGTCAGCCTCACCAGCAGGTGTCGCTTACAGCTTGAGAGGGGCATTCATTGTCGGTTTCATTCACAAACATGGATTTACAGAAGTGGGAAGTATATATGATGATCATTAGGGCCAGTATATATTCGGAAAATCTGGTAAACGAGACAAAAGCTGTGTTTATGTTTAATTTAATGTCTTCACGATTGCTTTCCATGTGCATAGCCAACATATAGTAGCTTTCTCTACCGCCAACAAGATTATAACATTATCCCCACCCGATGCTGATGCACAGATCAAATAAAAAACCAAAACACTACATAACAATTGCTGTTCTGTAGTACTGGGGTTTCCCTCATACATCACACCCCAGGATTCCCCCAACAACCAAAACACTGCTTAATGCACTAATACAGTGATAGTAAAGACCAAATTCATACATTATTGGTGATGTAGGCTATACCATAAGCATGAACATGAAACACAAACAAAACCAAAATGTTGTCAAAAATGTAAATTAATAAATAAAACAATTTTCTTCATATAACAATTATCTTTAATATACTTCGGGGATACATGCATTTCGAAGCTTTGACAGAACATGAATACACATACTCATGTAAAATGTTGCTCAAATCCAGTCATTGTTGTAACGGATCTGGATAAAAAAGTTTTCAACCTGCCAAGTGAGGATTTTTTTTTTTTTTTTATAATGTTTTAGGTGTTACTGAAAAGTTATGCATATCATAGTGCATTTTTACACGTGTTGCAACTGTCTTTCACAGTAAGTGAAATCCCTGCTGCATCAGAATACACTGGTATGGTAGACATGGAAGAATTTTGAACTTCAGTATCTTCTGAAATAATTTCTGACGGACTTAGAGAGACCTTTAGTGAGGCACAAATTACTTAACATGATTTCATGATGTCTGCTTTTTGTGCTTCAGGAATTCACTAGCCTAATGCAGTCATAAAATGTAATTTAATTTAATGTTATTGTCTTTTACCTGTGTACGAACAGATAAGGAAACAAACTCATTTGTCTTACAGCCTGATGTGTAGTGTTGTGTGTTGCTAAATAAATTTGGTATTCTTAGGTGGTTGCGCTACAATAATGTGTCCATGTGGGATAGTCTACAGTTTAAAGTTCAACTTGAGAGCAGAAAGTCCAAGGGATTGTATGGACTTGTTGATGTCATGGCAGCACATTCCAAACATAGTAATTTATGACTTTGTCTGAGGACCTGCTACTCATAAAAATTATAGGATTTCCCAGAGCACTGCCCTTTTCTCCTCATGAGGGAAGATTACTCAGCCCTACTGCTGAAAACATCCAGCGTGATAACTCTTTAGCAATCTAGTGGGGATAGCATGTCTGTCAACCTGTATTGTATTAATGTTTTCAAAGTGTTTGGGCAATAACGACTTCAAAGGCCTATGTTTCCAGTTTGGATTGCATATTCCCTGCATGTAGGTGATGAAGCCTTGGCAGAGAGAGTTCTTCTTGCTGGACTCTGTGTACCATAAGACATCAGGAGAATTTGGAGGCATGTCCTACCAAACTGTGCTAAGGTTACTTAAGGAAGAAATGCATTTTGGAAGCCACGTTCCCCTGGCCTGCCCGTTATGTTTCACTCGGTGGTCCCGTTCTCTGGGCTGCAGTTTACAAGGATCACTTAATGTTTGACTTTAGAGTATGTACTGTTCATGTGTCAGTTTGTGCTTAAGTGTTGGTTGAATAATTCAGTGTTCCAAGCAAGATAAAACAAAACAGAGGACGTCATTACCTTCATCATCCTTAGCAGTATATATATAAGAAACTTGCACATAATCTTGTCCCTGGAAAGTGGTGATATAAAGTGATTTAAAGTTCACCAAAATTTAGCTTATTTTCTTTCTAGTAATTAATTTATGAATAAATGAAGTATTCTTCTTCTTGTATTATTACAGTGAATAAGTAATTGTAAAGTTCTGTTAAAAAAAAGGGAATTCCTGAATTTTTTGAATAAAATTTCAGCTTTAAACATTCAGGGATATTTCCAGCTGTTCCCATCACTCACCAGTAAGTTTTACACAACTACAGCATGCTTGTTAATATTAATTATTATGAATAAGCTAACACAAAGACTGCCTGCATGTATACTAATTAGGCTTTCACAGACAGTGCAATATTTCCTCAATTCTACAGACCTTGCTTGTATTCAGTACAGTCCAAATGTAACCTAGTCAACAAAGCAACAAACCATTATGGTGCAGCAAAGCCACTGGAAATAGCGAGTTTTAGTATGCAGCAATGTGTTGTCATGGTTTGTCTTAAAGGGGTCATATGATGCGATTTCAATTTTTCCTTTCTCTTTGGAGTGTTACAAGCTCTGTAACAGTATCTGTAAAGTTGCAAGGACTCAAGGTCTCAAAGTCTCAAATCCAAAGAGATATTCTTTATCAAAGTTAAGACTCTGCCACACCCCCCTGAAATGGCTTGTTCTAACACGCCCCCACATCGCTACGTCACGATGTGGAAATATTTACGTAATGCCGCCCAAATGTTCACACAAAGAAAGAAGGTGTGGTTTCAGTAACACCCTCAGTTAGTGTTGAAGCAGTCATTAATCAGGGAGATGTGTGTGTATCTAGACGAAAGCAAAAGCACTTTATTTGTTCTTCTGAAAGTAGATGCATTCAGGAATCTTTAAGATTACTTACAACAGAACAGAAACACATTTTATGGACGACCGTTTCGTGCCTAGGAGAGGAGGTAATTGTGACTTTGCTAAAACAATCTGGCGCTTCTGAATCAGCTACTGTAAGTATGTTTTATTAGTTTAAGTATTTGCTATTGACTGTTTAAATGCGGTGACTGCAGTTTTGCGTGTCGTGTGTGTGGTGTGTGTGTGTTCACTCTAATGAGTAGAGAGAGAGAGGGACACATTACAGTGATACAGTCAGTGTCTTAACCGTCCGTGGCTTGTGTACTGCAAACACACGAGGCCTTCATCACTGGAATACTGTCACAGAACAGCAACGCATGTTATGGACTGTTCCGTCTTTCGGGAGGTAATTCTGACTTTGCTACTACAAATCTGGTGCTTTCTGAAAGCTACTGTAATGTTTTTGTTATTAGTTTAAGTATTGCTATTGACTGTTCAAATGCGGAGTTTTCTACGAAGATTTCATGTCTTAACTGTCTTGTGTACAAAACACATTTATTTTGAAAGGGACTCGTTCACCTTTCGGGCTTGAACTGATGTTAAACTAAGGATATTATTAACTGTCTTTACATTTATTTTTGAAGATGAACTGATGAAAGGGGTGTTACGCGCTTGCAGTGATCAGCCAATCACAATGCACTGGGTCAGCTGGCCAATCAGAGCAGACTGCGCTTGTCAGAAGGAGGGTACTTTGTAGAAGACGATGTGGTTTTGAGAGAGGCGGGGCACAGAGGACCTACAAAAATAAAGATCTTTAAAAAAGCATCATATGACCCCTTTAAAACCCAGTAACTGCTAGCTTAGTCTGTAACAATGGCAAATCCTTAGCTACAGGTGTAAACAGAAGCTGACCATTCTAAGTAACCACCTGCATTCAGCAAATAAACATGAGAGAGAGGATACATTGATAATGAGAGGGTGATGTTAATTTGTTCTAACCTTAACATATAACTGACATTTTACAATACAATACAATACAATACAGTTCAGTTCAGTTCAATTTTATTTCTATAGCACAATTAAAAAAGAAAAGAAAATGAAGTTGACCAAAGTACTTTACAACACTACACAAAAAATGACCAATTTTGAAGCGCACAGCAACAATAAATACAATTATAAACACAATAAAGCACAAGTCGTAAAAATGGGCAGTTTTTAAGAAAAACGAATCATAGAACAATAGATCAAGGAATATTAAACGGCAGAGAAAATGAATACGTCTTAAGAGTGGACTTAAAAACAGACAAGGTCGGGGCAGCTTTCATGTGAGATGAAGCACGGTCAATGGGTTGTACTAAGC